>NW_005871309.1:419104-449310 GCF_000147115.1 Myotis lucifugus
TTGATATAGCCCCATATCCATTTTTGCCTTGTTGCTACCTATGCTGGTGGTAAATTGGTCTCATATTGAGACCAATTTCAAGAGCTTACCCCTATGTTTTCTTCAAGGAGTTCAGATTTACATTCAAATATTTAGTTCATTTTAAGTTTTTTGTTGTTGTTTTTTTGTATGTGGTGAATGATAAGGATCCAATATCATTAATTCTTAACACTTTTTTTTTTCTCCTTGGCTAATTCCTATATCTTTCAACAATATATTCTTTGGAGCAGTCTGGGTTTTACTAGTAGAGTATTTCATTTTATTTTGTTTCATTGCCTTAGTGCCCATTCCAATTCTGTAAATTATAAATGTTTTATTAATTTTCAGAAGAGAAAATCACGTAATATGGTAAAATTTTATTAGTAATGTAGTGTATATATTATAAGAATACACTGTCTAGAATACAATAAAGGCTCAAAAAAAAGGAGCAACATATTCTGAATTGGGAGTATTGTGTCAGGGAAACTTTATTAAAGTCCAAAATGTTTTGTGTCCACAAAGATAAAACTTTTCAGATGGACATTGGAGGAAGATCAGTGCAATGGAGAGAGTAGTGAGAACAATGACACAAATGTGAAATCACAGGGATATTCATTCAGAAAGTGTTTTGAGACTGGCATGGGGAATGAGATTAGCATTGTGAAATAAACTGATTAACTAAAATGAAATGGATCTCACAGCATTTTTCAGACTATATGTCCCTGTTTTAATTTTATTTTGTCAATGAAAGATCCATTAGCAGACATTGGCTTTATGTGGTTGTGAAGGAAAACCCCTATTCTGTAAAACTACTGTTTGGAATTCTCTGCTATTCTTTGGGCGGCCTCTTATTCTGAAAAAGTAACTTTGCTTTCTAAGCCTGCTTGAATAGTGGGGGAGATAAACTTAGCTGTCTGACCTTGTAGGCCAGAGACTAGATACACCCAATGCCATGCCAGGTGCATTTTTTTAATTGGATAGAACTGTATAGTTTTCAAGGCCGCCACCAGCAAGCACACAAAGAGCTGGCTCTTCTATAAAAAGGGGAGTTCTGCTTGTGGCTTTGTTTAGATTTGGATTCATTTCCCTAGGCCCGCCACGGTGAATAAAGTGTAACTCCAAACTCTCAGAGCGCTGTTTGGTTCTGGTCCGGTTTTTCTGTAACATGGTGACCTCAACCCAAACAAATGGTGGTGAAAAAAATGAGAAAGAGTGAGTAAGTAAGGCAGGATATGAGAATAATGTAGAGCTAATGAAACTTTAGCACTTGAAATATGTAGGCTGAGAGAGAGTGAAGCCATCATATTTCCTTAAATAAGGAAATGTGAAAAGAGAAAAATTTGGGGGGAGGAATTAATATTTTTAATTTCAGCATGTTGAAAAATATTGATCTGTTGCACACTCATTGGAAAAGCCAGCAAAGGGGCTTAAGTGACCAACAGAAATTTGGGAAGTATCACTCATATGTGGGAGTTTGAGCCTTCAAATTAGATGAGTTTCCCAAGGAAAACATACAGATATGTGAGAAGATTAGATGCTAGAGAGACTAAAAATTAAAAGATATTCTAAGATGAATTTACACAAAATATCCTGGAAAGAAATGTCAGAGAAATAAAAGGAGAATCAGAAGAAAGCAAGGAGAAAACAATTAAAGGGAAATTTTTCAAGGTCAACAAACAAAAACTGTATAATGTCTAATTTTGCAGGAAAAGAATGGGAGGCATCTGTTTATTTAGCAGTACAGGTGACCATGGTAATATTTTTCAAGGGAAATTCAATGCTGGGTATTTGGGTAGAAGTATAATGGGTAGAAGTTGAAGTGAAGAAGAAAAGACAATGAATAGCTTTGTTTTTAAATATGTTTTTTAATTATTTCAGAGATGAAGGGAAAGGGAGAGAGAGATAGAAACATCAGTGATGAGAGAGAATCATTGATTGGCTGCCTCCTGCACACCCCCTACTAGGGATTGAGCCCTTGAGATAGAATGTACTATTGTCGAAATATATTTACTGCCCCTTCCAACTGACCCTTGCTTACTGGAGACTTACATTTCATTTGCTAATATGACTGGCTTTACGTATCTAATTATGAATGAAAACATTGTTATGTGTGTCTCCTCTTGTGCATGTCACTCTTCCAGAAGACATGTTTCAAATAGGGACAGCATCTTCAATAGTGTCGGAAATAAAGACGCAAGAAAGTTGAGTCACAATTGTAGCACAACAGACATCACATTTGTCACTTTTAAGTCAGTTTGTTACTTCAGCCTTACTTAGATTTAGATATCAGACAGTGCCAATACCTGAGTTTGAGAAGTTTGAATGTTACTGTTTCCTACAAACAGAGAAGTAGAATATAGTTAAATTGATTATAACTCATGCTTTGATATAAGTGTTGTAAAGATAACTAATGCTAATGAGGACTAAAATATTCATTCCTCAGTGACCATCAGGAGTCTAATTCTAGTCATTACGTGGCTAATAATATTAATGTGGAGAGTTAAGCCCAAGAACATATTAAGCATATTGAAAACTCAGCAATAGTTTCTAAATTGAATAGCATAATGTGCTAATTCATCAAGAGTCTCATTGTAGTAAGTTAATTAAGCATTCTTTCATTTAAAATACACACAATTGTGTTTACTCTTACATTTTCTGAAGCATAATGCAAATGAACTTTTAATGCAGCAAGATCTAATAAATTACTTTATAAGTGTTTCTTTGCTTTTCACACCTAACAGATGCTTCAGTTTAGAAATGTCCATTATACTAAAAAAAAAAAAAAAAAAAAAGTCATGAATAAAGCATGCTTAAAATTTATAAAATTCTCAATTGGTCCCCAAATCACACTCCATGTTGCCTCTTCAAAATACAAAAGAAAGTGGAAGAAAGCAGTGAAGTACATATATAAGTGGAAGTAATGGAAGAAACAGAAAAAAAACATGAGGTAGAAAAACAAAGCAATACAAAAGCAATAGAATGTTGGTATTGAGTAAGTTAAACTTTTCTTCATTGCATAATGCCTGGCTTAATGGCTTCTTTGTTGAATATATTTTAAAGGGCTACTTAGATTACCTTTTCCAGTTGATCCCCACCCCATATTTAAGTCATGCAAAGACGGTAGTCTATGCAGAGTACCCAGGTCTTTTCTAGAAAAGCAGACATTTTCTACAAGTATGATTGTTTTGTAACATAGAATTTTATGTCTATTTTTAATGTTTTTTGTGTTGTATTTCATTTTTGCTTGTGTATTTGTTTTTTAACTAGACTGCACATCTAGACCATGACAGGAGATGTTTTATATGTATGATTATTTTATCAATGTTTAGCACATGTTAGAGATTTATTAAAGGTTTCTGAGAACTATCTAACATTTCTCCGCTTTGCTAAGCATCACAGGTTTAGGATTCATTTGACTTTATTTTGTTTTGCTTGTGACAACTTTGGATGAGATTGAAATGGTAAATAAGTCAGTAATTGAAGATTTCAAACTGTTGAGTATATGTCTATAATTAGTTATAAATTTTCAATGTAAATATAAAAAGACTCAAGTATATTTTCATGTATTGCTTTTCCTCTGATCAGTATATCTGATTAATCTTATCACTGGTATATCTTCATTTTCAATTCATTATTCCATAAACTAGCTTCAAATATTTTAAAGGAAACTGACTAGGAATTTTTAACAAATAGCTGCATTGGATAAGATACATTTGTGTTTGCTTATTTGCTAATTTTTCATGGGGGGGAATAAAAATCACCCTTTGTTTTTAGAAAAAAAATAATTTTTTATGGAAAAATAGAAAACTTGCCCAGCCGGTGTTGCTCAATGGCTGAGACTGGTCTATGAACCAGGGGGTCACAGTTTGATTCTTAGTTGGTGCACATGCCTGAATTGTGGGCTCAATACCCAGTAAGGGGAGTGCAGGAGGCAGCCCATAAATGATTCTCTCTCATCATTGATGGTCCTATCTCTCTCTCCTTCTCCCTTTCTCTCTGAAATAAATAAAAATATATTTTTTAAAAATAGAAATCTTACTTAGATATTTTCTTGTCTTCCCGACACTAATGCATGTATCTTTTAAGTCTGAATTCAACAGTAACAATAGAAGTTTGAAATATTTATGCATTACCATATTTAAATATCTGTCAACAGGCAATGTAATGTGAATATCATAAATATGTTCCACAAAAACACCTTAAATGAGAATCTTGTAAAGGATATTATTCAAAGAGCTAAATATATAACTGATGATTTCTCATGGTGTGAAGACAAAAATAACTAATTTTTGAGAATCATGGAACGATTGAACATAGTGAAGTTTAAAGAATTTTCATGATATGCTTAATAAATCATGAAAATCATTCCAAATAAAGCTCAGAGTTATGAAATAAGAAATATTCTTTAAATGATCCCATGGGGGCCTGACTGGGACAATTCTAGACTATTTAATAAGTTTTCATTAGAAAGATTTGGAAAATAGACCCTGGAAAAAGCTTGGGACATGCGCAAAGACGGAAGAGTCTTTCCAGATCCTTAATAATTCTGATTATACGGTAGATACGATCAAGTGAGCAAGGGGGAGAAGTAAAGTTTTCCTATCTTTGAAGACATTTCACTACACACTCACACACACAAAACCTATATTTATGCATACACACACAGCGCCATACACAAATGTTATGTGTAGATAAATGTACACATGCACATATACACATATGGATCTGTTTATTTGAATGTGCAAGTACAAATATCCATGTGTGTATGCATATATGAATGTCCAAATACACAAGGTATGTATATGTTATGTGTACGACCTCTAAGTTGAGCAAATAGCCTGAATAATAAAAGATAAAAGCAACATATGGATCCTGTGACATATTGCTATTTTGATCCACTTTCCCAATTCAAATATCTTTTTCCAACAGGTATTTTCAAGTAAATAAACAGCTTTATTGTAGAACTTTGCCACACACTAAGATGTTCCACTGTACAAATATAAAATTTTAAATTTAGTAAAATTTCTAAACTATTCTTAATTTGTTTAGATCTTCCCTTGTCTTTGTAGTGACATTTTCCACTGTCTTCCTGTTGCACTCATTGTTTTTTATAATCTCAATTTACTAAATTTACTAAGTTTAAAATGCTGACATTTTTAGTATTCAATTTGAAGAACATGATTAAATATTTTAAACTGATATTAAAAATTGTGGAGCTACAATTTAAAAGGCTTACTATCAAAAAGTTCAGTACATTTTTGTATCTCGGTCTGATTTTAAATATATCCTTTTTTTAAAATTGATTTTTGAGCGGGAGAGGGAGAGAGAGAAACATCAATGTGAGAGGGAAACCTTGCTTCCTCCATACCCCTACTGGGGATCGAGCCCACAATCTGGGTATATGTCCGGACAGGAATCCAACCAGCATCCCTTCAGGGCATGAGCAGACACCCAAGCAACTGAGCCACACTGGCCAGGGCTGATTTTCTTTTTGTTGTTGTTAATCCTTACCTGAGGATATTTTTCCATTGATTTTTTTAGGGAGAGTGGAAGGAAAGGGGAGAGTCAGAGAAAGAGAGAACCATCCATGTGAGAGAGAGACACACACAATGATTGGTTGCCTCTGGCACAGTGCCCCCATCCGGGTAGGGATCAAGCCTGCAATTGAAGCAGAAATTTGGGGGGAACATAGGCAGGCTTAGGGATTTTTTAGACTTGGGGTCCATGGAAAAGTGCAGGGCTGCGGACTGGGAGAAGGTACATTTCCATAACACAATGAAGCCAGGTGCAGTTACATCTCCATAAGACAGGGAGCAGCAACAGTTGCATCTACATAAGACAAGGGAACTGGAAGTAGCCAGGAAAGGTCTATATTTACAAAATAAAGAGAAGGAAGCCCTTCATTCAGATGGAAAAGAAGAAAGCCCAGAGGAATGGAAGGACTATGAGGAGGGGGGGCCTTAGGAATCACTATAGTAACCAATTTGAAGGGGAATGTTTACCAATCAGAAGGGATATCAGGACACAGGAACTGCAGCCTTTATAAGCCATAGGGAAAAGGAACTCAGTGGGACCCTTTCCCCCTCCCTACTTGGGAGTCAGTTCTGTGGGACTCATTCCCTCTCCCCACGTGGGAGTCTGTACTTGTTCTTCAATAAGTCTCCATCTTTGCTATACCACTTTCTGTCTGTGGATTCATTCTTTGATTCTGGCAGACAAAGAATCTGGGTTCCAGTCCAAAAATTCAGTATCACAACTGAGGTACATGCCCTTGACCAGAATCTATCCCAGGACACTTTGGTCCATGGGTGGAAGCTCTTATCTACTGAGCCAAACCCACTAAGGCTGGGCTGATTTTAAATATATCTTTTGAAAGGCTCACACATTTCTAAAATCCAATTAATAATGAATAACATAAAGAGAAGATATTCCTACCATGTTGAAGTACTGTTTAACATTCAACATCAGCTTTGTAACAAAAAGTTGTATTTCAGTAACTATAATTATAAATTGACTTTGTACTATAATTTATTGCAAATTACTTCTATGTTTGGTGTCTTAATTGGGACTTTTTTAAAAAAACAAGCTTTGCCCTATCATATTTTTAATTTTTATTCTAAAAAGTGATTTTATCTTTAATATTGAACTTTAAATCTGAAGTTATAACCACCAATAAATTTTGGTGCTTCACTTTGACAAAGAATTTTTAAAAAGCTTTATGTCAACTTCATCAATTCATTACCAAAAAAGAAAAATCAAACCACTCTTACAGTTAACCTGATTTTCTCTTCGAGAATCTGATGCCACCAATATAAAAACTGGTATTTTATCTGTTTGTAATTTCTTCTCTGTAAGTGGAGCCAACATATTAACAGTCATATGTGCAGTGGAAAACTTGGATTTGAAAATAAATAAAAACAATTTAAAAGAAGGGTCACTTTCTTTAAATAAACAGCCTGGTTTCATGGAATGATATTGTAAATACACCTTCTGTAGCTGCATATGTATAATAGAAGCTTTGAAGAAGCCAGCCTTCTTTTTCTTTATTAAACATTTTTAATGTTGACATTATTGTAGGTGTCCCCCTTTGCCCACCTCCACCTGCGTCCCCCTTCCCTTGGCTTTCACCAAAATATTGTCTGTGACCATGAGGTATATGTTTTTAGCCAGTCTTCTTAATTATCTACAAATTTTAAAGTAAATGCTGATGCTTCTTTAGCATACTTGTTCCGTCTGATTATGTTCAGTCAATGATATCACCAAGTTCCATACTGTGGATGAAATCAACTTTCTTGGAAAATGCACATTTAGTACATACATTTTATTATTAAACATGCATTTTTGTTTTTAGTTCACTGATGCAAAAAACAGTTATGAGAAAAAAAAAACCCAAAAATTAGCCTTGCAGCACAGTATGTGCATAAAGCACTATAACAAAAATATTCAGACTACTTCTATTGGGTCCCTGACACTAGATTTTAGTTTTAGTTTCCTGCACAAATTTGTTGTACAGTTGAGTTATCATTCACATATCTCCTCCACTGCCTAGAGCCTGGAGGCCAGGTCCACTGGTGCACCAAAGTGGATAGGGGTCATCAGTAAAAGTGGCCAGCCCTGGCAGCGTGGAGCATTTATCACCGCCATTGTTTAGAATTGCTGGGTCATGATGGCATTAAAAAGTAGAAAGACAGACTGATTTTTAGTCAGCTTTATTATTGTTTACAAAATCTCTGTGTACAATGTATTCCATTATTGCCTGCACCAGGGACAATCCGCACCTCCCTCATCTCAGTACCATTCTATGATAACTCCCTGCATTTTACAGATTGGCATACTGACCACAGCACAGGTAGATGCAACAACTAGTAGCCGGCAAGGGGCAGACGTATTTAATGAAGACTTCTCCTGTAAAAAGGAATTAGCATTTCATGGCTGCTGCTCTTGAAAAACTACAGATACTGTGTTTAGGACAACGGTGCTTGTGAAGGTGTATTTGGGTAAAAGGTTGAGTAAAGATATGTTTTTGCTTGTATGGTGGTCTTTCAGACAACAAAATGAAAACTCTACTCACTATTCTTGCACTTCATGGTTTCTACATCGAGTCATAGCAGAGGTTGGAAATACAAAGTTGGCGTAGGCAAAACCACTCTAGACTTTCAATGTGATTCTTAAAAAGATTAATTTTCAAACAAATAAAAAATCCATGAAAAAGGTAAATAAGACAAGACTTTGAGACTGCATTCTGATTAAAAAATTTAATTGAGGATCCTTGAGCATGCTCTCAGTGAGACCCTGAGCTTGAAGAGTATAAGGCACCAAGCTGTCAGGGTCCCCAGTGTGAATAAGAACAGCTACTTTTGTGAAAACTGGTAAGATTCCTGAGAAAAACTGTGTGATGGTGAACTTGTGATTTGATTAGACTTCACTCAACAAAAAGACATAAGACTTAGCCATTGGCCTCCCCTGAGCTCCATTCCAGCCAACACATTCTGAACTGACAGACAAAGACTTGGTCAAATCAACCACTTATGTTCCCCTTGTGCAGCGTTTGGGCTTTTGCCTTTAAAAGCCTCAGCCTTGCTTTGGTCACAGAAACTGTGATCTAAAGTCTCTCTCTCTCATCCATTTGTTGGCCCTATCTATTTATCATCTATCTACCTATCAATTTATATTCTGCTTTAAACACATTTTCTCTGAGTTATTCTTTGACAACTAATCTATAGGCACCATTTCACTGATCCCAATACATTGTTTTGGATCAGATTTTTCTGTCTTTTTTGTTGTTGTTTTTCAAAGCATAAATCAGAACTGTCCCAGGCAAACCAGAACCCATGGTCACCTCAGAGTCAGCAATGTGAGTTCTTCAACTCAGTCCATCTTCTACATAAATTACACATTCTGACAATGCCAGAACATTCTCATTTGATGACTGAGAATTAATCGACTCCAAATTGGTCTTTTGGAAGACCAATTGGTACCCTAAAAAATCATATATCAGGGATTTGAAATATTTTATTTCGTTGACTTTTTGAGCAAGCCTAACTATAAATAAGACATATGTCTTTGTTTATGTTGAAAGAAAATCAGAAAGACGGGTTTACACAAAATATTGACTGAAATAACTGTTTATTTCTTCTCTCAAAACCCTCTTTCCTCCCAATTTCTATCAATTGTTTAAATCTTAGGTTCCACTTCATTCTTAATTTACTTATCTGTTCTGACTTTTGTTTTCATCTAGTAGCTCTCAGTCAATTAGAAGAGGGAATAAAGCTTAGACCTTTAATTCAGCTGCTCAAGGGATTTTCTATGCATTTCAATAGCAAGTGCATCTTCATTAGTATTTATTTCTAGCAGGAGAGAGACAAAATCTATATAGATGCTAGAAAGCAAGTTATAGCCTGAATTAAAGAAATGGAATACCAACGTTGAAAGGTGTAAATAACAAGTATAAAATGACATTATTTAAGGAATTAGGACCTTGAAAAGAATTAAAACAGGTATTTAGGTCAATGTCAGCAAAAAAACTTCTTAATGATGATGATTTCTTAACAGTGATGAGTGTATAACATTCTCTCCAGGGAAGAAATGAAGTTATCATTTACAAACTCTGCAGCTGAACAACATAAAGGATAAACCAATAAACCACTAGACAATATCCTTTGGGGATTAATATGCACTGGCAAGTAAGTAAGATGAAATAGTCTCAAAAATAGAAAATACACTTATGATACTATTTTTTCTCTGCTATAATTTTATCTGTAAAATGAAATTGCCATTCACTTTTCTGAATGGTAATAAAGCATATCTAACTAAAATTACTTCTTTAACCATATTTGAATGAAAAACTCATCCAGTTGCTCTTTCTTGGAGTATCTGCCTAATAGCTGTAGTTATACTAAATGTTTTCACTTACAGGGTGGGGGAAAATAGTTTTACTGTTGTGAGTATACAACAGTATTATTATTTACTAATTATTGTATTACTTATTAATTATTGTATTATTTTACATATTAACAACTGTAAGCCTACTTTTGCCCCACCCTGTGTTTAACACTGCTACTTCCCACATTCCAGCTAAGAAGATACCAAACACTGAAAAGCCACCACATTTGCTGGAAGGGGACCTGGAAGTCCTGATTCAAGTCAATTAGCCCTGGCTGATGTGGCTCAGTTGGTCGAGTGTCATCCCATGTACCAAAAGGTTAGGGTGCGGACCCAAGTTATGGGTTCCATGCCCAGTTGGGGTGTACACTGGAGACAACCGATCGCATTTTTTGCTCACATTGATGTTTCTCTCTCTCTCCCTCTCCCTACCTCTCTCTCTAAAACAATAATATATTAAAAAATAAGATAAAATAAAAGTACATAAATTAAAATGTAACCCATGTCAATCATTAATATTCAGTCACATGAAAAGTAGTACCATCTACAAATTATTTTTCAATACATAAAACAGTAATAAAGCAGTAATAAGATTTCCAACAGCTTGTTGATTTCAGCTAAAGCACTTTAATTATGTTCTTTGACTATGAACAATAAGAAATTTTCAGGGTCGTGATATAAAATGAGGTTATTTTCTTTCTAGTAGAAAAAGCTTTTTGAGAATCAAGGCTAGAGTTAGGCAGGAACAGAACAACATATAATTTCACAGAATTCTATTATCCCTTTGACACTTAGGGGAAAATATACTAGAAATGGTTTCCTGCCAAATAGAGCACATATGCATCACAAGACTTTGTTTTGAAAAATATCTTTGATTAGATTGAGACCAATGTTCCCGAGAAATATCCATGCCAAGTGTGCTGTCAGAATCCTTTCCCCAACACAGGTGTGTCAGCTAAGGGTGAAAAAAAAAACACCCAAAACAGAAAACATGTGGGCTTTACTTTTATTTTGTGAGATATTTTATCATTGAAGAGTTTATATCACCTTTAGTAGAAAATGCTAAATGGTAAGTCCTAGCTGGTTTGGCTCAGTGGATAGATGGCTGGCCTGCAGACTGAAGGATCCTGGGTTTGATTCCAGGCTTGCAGGCTCAATCCTTAGAAGAGGGCACGCAGGAGACAGCCAATCAATGATTCTCTCTTATCATTGATGTTTCTATCTCTCTCTCCCTCTCCTTCTTCTCTGAAATCAATAAAAAATATATTTTAAAAAATAGTTTAGTCAGCTAAGAAACATTATCTCAGCTTTATGTGTAACTTTTCATAAAGGGTTTCAATAGCTATGTCTGAAAGATGATTTAGTGAAAGGAAGCTTACTGCTCAAAACATGTTTTAACATAACAGCTAAAATCAATAACTGGGTGAGCTATTTATTGTTACTCAGAACATGCTCCTGAAAATTTACAAATGTGAACAACAACAACAAACCAAAAATGGAAACCGAGGTCTTCTAGTGAATGGCACCATGTTGACTAGGGCTTACCACATATTTGAACTGTCTCTTCCGTTTTCCTGAATATTCTTTCAATTTACAAGTAAAACAATGTTATGCTGAATATGCAAAAAAAAAAACAACTAATGTAAAGTAACCTTTTGTTGAAGTAGGAATTTTTGCATAAAATTATGATTGATTGAAAACTGGAAGGTCAGTGAACCTATATTGATTTCCTAACTTTATTCATTAGACATGAATTTAAGCATTCATATGATAATATCCTATATAATAAAAGTGTAGTATGCAAATTGTCCCCTTGACTAAAGTTATTCCAGGAGTTCGACCAGGGCGTGAGCTGGCCAGGGGAAGTGAGGGAGGCCCTGGCCGGCAGCCGGCAGCCTCTAAGGACCCTACCAGTGCAGAATTTTGTGCACTGGGCCTCTACTGTGATTATAAGAACCATCTTATTGAAGTAGATTCTATTTCTAACAATTATAAATTACAGAACACTCTACTTATAAATGTTTGTGTCTGTTACACAAACATTTACTTAAGACTGCATTTTTCTTCAAAAGCATTGAAAATCTCTGGTGAGAAGTTCTTTCCATGGGGAAACTTCTTACTTGTTGCAATTAAGTTTAATACATTTTCTTTATAACACAGAATATTCTTTATATTTTTTGTTGTTAAATATAGTGTCCATAGGATAGAAAATAGTTTCATAATTCAGGATTCATGGCATATATAATTTTAGAATATGTTGTACCCTTCCCCTTTCCCCCAAATGTCCAACTCTGGTAGCTATTTATATGAACTAAATATAGATGGTGCTTAAACTGTAATCATCATGATCATTAAAATCATGGTCAGGATCTGTATAGGAAATATACTAGGTATCTATTAATTTTTGCTGCTGTAAAAAAAAGCAAGATGTGAACTAGGACCCATTAGATAGTTCTGGAATGTGTCAATTTTAAGAACTCTTCAATCTTTGAAGAATCAATGGCCCCAAAGGTCAGTTCTGGCATATACATAAGATATATTTAAATCAAGCTATGGAGCTGGTAATTCATTCTGTTATACTTTAATCCCCTTACACATTCAAAGTCTGCAAGCAGGCAGAGCAGGATTTACTCAAATTTCACTTTACACTTAGCTTTCCCACTCTGCAGAATTACGTGAAACTCCCAAAAGATAACAACAAGCTAAGATGAGCTTATCTAAATGCAACCCAGTCATTCAGGTTTAGATAATAGCCACTGCCAAGATAATTTATGGTTTTCAACACTTGTTAGCATTGGTAACCAACCAGGCCCTAGCAACTGTATTAAGCCAGGAGCTGACACAATTGCAAAGTAATTTGCACAGGCTGAAAAAGGATAGTCACAAAGAACTTTAATAATGTAAGTTTTATTTGAACTTTGCCATCACCCTAGTTTACAGAAGTTAATTCCTACCCTCAGTTTCAACAGACAAAGATTAATTGACCCTCCTTATCTGTGTGCTCTTCGATTAGAAATGTTCTTTTCTCACCTATATCTTCCATCATAGATGGTGGTTGCTCAATAAAAAGATGTGCCCTGAACCAATGCTTCCATTTTTCAGAAGAGCAATATGTGGCTACAGGTTACTGCTTTTGCAAAGCTATTACTTTTACTGTCAACATGACTGCTGCCCTAAGATGTCTCATTAGGGGGAATAAATTGAAGCAAACAAACACAACAGTTGACCAAACACCCTCCTCCCCCCAAAAAATATCTGCTGTGGTGATAAATAAATAAATGACTTCCCTATCAGAGCTTTTAAAAGAAACTGGGGGGTTAACTCTAAGTGTATCTCCAAAGAAATGTGTTATTGAATAAGACCAGGAGAAGAACAAGATCTCCAGTGTTACTCTAAAAATCAGAAAATAAGGAGCTTTTTTAGTACATACTGCATTATAACACAAAAAAATAAAGAAAACTATTTGAAGATGTAAAGACAAACCAAATATTCCATATCTAGGAAAAGCAATCGATTTATTTACGAAAGCTAGTTAAGCATATCAGTTGCCCACATGACAGATTGATTTAAATTCTAATTTCAGAGGGAAAGCAGATGAAAGATTGAATTGAGCCAACACTGAAGTCTTCACTTGTGCTGTCATTTATAATTAGGACTTTAAGTTTCTAGCTTGATTTCTAACTGAGAAATAGTCAACTCTCTTAAACTATGCAGCCAAAGAGAATGATTGATTTTTGTAAAATATTTTGTGAATGAAAACTGGGCAAGAACCCCTGTCTTAAGTTTATCCTAATCAACATTATCATTAGCTCCTACTTATTTTAGGAGCACTCACATAATAGCCAACAACCAGCTCTGTCTTATATAGATTATAGATTTTTTAAGATATTTAGATAAACAAGTAATTTTATTCAACATCTACCTGCTTATCATTTAGACTCATACTTGTCCTTCAATATTTTGAGGAAAAAGTATTTATCTTGTATCATTCTACCTGTTGATCAATACATAAATATTACAGGTTGAACAGATTCCTCCCCACCCCCAGAAAAGGATGTGTTGAAGTTCTAATACCCAGTATTAGATTGTGACCAGTACTTCAGAATGTGAACTTGAGAGCAGTGTTGATTTAGTTTTCATTAGTGAAGATGACATCATATCAAAGTAGAGTGGACTTCTAGTTCAATGTGACTGGCGTCTGAATAAGAACATGGCCATGTGAAGACACAGTGAGAGGGAGAAAATACCAGGTGATCATGGAGACAGAGATTGGAGATAAATAGTTACAAGCCAAGAAATCCCAGAAACTGCAATAACACCAGATGTTCAAAGAAAGGTGTGAAATAGATTCTTCCCTAGACTATGGTTCTGCTGACAACTTGATTTTGGACTTCTAGTCTTGAGCACTGTGCAAAAAGTTTCTGTGTGTGTTTTTTTTTAAGCCACCCAGCTTGTGGTGCTTTGTAAGAGCACCCCCAAGAAACTAATAAAATAAGTTAGACAAAATAAAATGTTGTTTATTACAGAAACTATCAAACCTAGATTTTCTTCATCTCTCTCCTCTCCCCGAATTATTCCAACCTGTTCCTGTGTTATGGGAATCAATTGTTGCTGACTTCCCAGATCCAACCTAATAATGTCAGAGCCAAGCCACATTTTATGGCTGGAGAAAATGTCTGGTTCTTCTTACTCTAAAACACAGAACATAAGCCCAAAACTCAAAACTTGAAAGATAACTCTAAACATGAACTGGTTAGGGGCAGAAATAGAGTATTGGGGACCAGCTACAATTATAAGGTATATTAATCATGCTCTGTTAACCATGACAGTTCTGTTTTGATTGGAGAAAGCACATTCTAAACTCGGTGGGAGATATATGCCCTGGGACATGGGAGCTAACATTGAATGCAGCCCATCTCCCTGGAGGCACCTGGACTGGGGATTTACAATCTCCAACCCCTATTACCTGTAATCTGGTCCCAGAGCGCCCGGAGGTGCCTGCTGTCTATGACTCCCCCAGGTCCGCATGACTTGTAACCTGTAATGATTATCCCATGCCCACTTTCCCATACCTCTAATTCCTACTTTCACATGTAATCGACCCAATACAAGCAGCTGGTTTATGGTGGGGGGAAGAGCAGATTTATGAGGATGACCTGCTGCTCTCCCATAATGCCGGCAGTATTGGAATCAACACTCATATCTGAACCGACCCTGTCTCTGCTTAATTAGCTGAGGCAGCCTGGACCTCTTGATTGTCAGGGTGCATACTGAACATTTCAGTAACTGGCAAATCATTGTCATGCCTAGGTGCCTGAGTAGAAAAGAAAAATTGAGGAATTAATACAGGTTGTAGAAGGTACAGTTTGCCTGATATTGTTCAGGCAAACTACTGAACTAAATAAACAGACTGTGTAAAAGCTGAGATTTCACTATATGACCCCATACCTAGAGGAAAGCTAGTAGAAGGCAATTGGGTAAAGAGGCAGACTACCGATGGGATTCAATAAGAGAATGTAGACATACAAATTGGACTAACATATAAAAAAGAGGCTAGAAAATACTTATACTACATCTTTCCTGTCATGTTCATCACCAGAATGAGCTAGGGACACAGTTTAATTCTAAACCCTAACCCTACTACTGGCTAATTTTTGCATTACTCTTTACTGCTTAATCCTTCCATGACTAACATTGACAGAGTTCTTACCTAAGCCTAGAAACACACACACACACACACACACACACACACACACACACACACACACTATTAGTAGATTCAGTTGGCAGGAGACAGGTCTGTTAGGAAATGAAGAGACCATTCATTATCTAGGAACTAACATTCAATTTTCAATGTTTTTCATTCCTTATGGGCCACCCCACAGTCTTAGTCTTGCTGATGATGGATTCTCACCAGGGTAAGAAGACCTGAAACTCAGAATACCAACTGGCTTGTTAATACTCTTTTCACTGTGGCTAATATATAGTCATTCCTTCTTCTCTATATCCTCAATTTCTCTAACTCTACTCTTTGTGATACAGTTCACTTTGACTTTTCATCTTGTGTTTCTTAAAATTCTATTAGCATCATCACTTTTATTAACCTGAGAGATAATATAAGCACCTTTTTATGGTGAATCTATGCCAAACATGTTGTTAGATATTTTTTAAAGTGTCATTTCCAAATTTTGGCAGTTTTAAAGAGGTTTTTTTCCCCTTCTATCTTTAGAGTCATCTCTGTTCTCCAGATTTTTATTTGATTTCCTGATTTTAGAATCTGTTGATGTCCTTACTATTTCCAACACTTGTAGTTCTGTTATTTGCTCCCTTGCCTTTGTCCTCTGGCCTTAGTCAGAAGTCTCACTCAAAGTAGTCTTTCATTGTATCTTCTGTTGTAACCTGTGAATAATTGCTTAAGGAAAGTTCTGGCATCTAATTAAATTTGACATTAATTGCTTTCTAACTTTGTTAGCTCTTATAAATGAAAGTGAGCACCTTATGGACTAACAGATTTTTCCTTAGGGTGAAAAGTGATTCAAAACACTGGGATTCACACTGTGGTCATCTCTATGGACATCACACAGTGTAATAGAAAAATAATAAAACACAAAAGCAGAACTGAATATAAATTATTAGACAATGTCATAAAGTGAAAAACCCTAAGTAAATGCAAAAAACAACAACAATAAAAACCTCTCTTCAGTTAGTCATTTAGTAAACATGCATTTAAAAAACAAACAAAACTATTATAAGGCAAGCACTTTTCTTAGTGCTATAAATTCAGAGAGCTGTATAAGTTTTTTTTGGATAAACTACTGTGTGATGAAACTTACATGTATGAAACAATAATAAACTCTATTATTGAAGTAAAACTGATGAGCATTCTGACTATGAAGACAATACATTTTCAGAAAATGAAAATATCAAGTGTTCGTAAGAATGGATTCGGAGTTAGGTGTTTGTATGAACCCTCCTACACATGATAATTTTAAAATATGAATAAATTATCTTCAGAAAACAATAATTTAAAGGCACTGGAAAACATCCAAACACAGACAGAAGCCCAAAGAGAGTTTACTCTTGAAAAGCTGCAACTAGAAAGGGTAGGTCATTAGTTTGTGACTTTCTGGTTATGAAGGTAGAAAATAATAACAAAAGCTGCAGGTTTATTGATGTGGTGGGAGAAAAACTTGAATGAGATAAAAATGTGATTATATATAAACTCTGCTTAAATCCAGGAATGTGGCTAAATTGTGCAGTCACAAGGGAGAGCCCAAAAGGCTCAGTGGTGTTACCTCCTGATTTTACCTGATAAATGTGTCACCTCCTAATTTTTTATGATAAATGTAAGTGTCACCTCCTAATTTTTTATAGATGAGAAAGGAAGTTATCATGATAAAGTCTGTTTGTTCCTGCTTTTCAAATTGAGTATATTTCTAAAGATTACGCAAAACACATTTTGGAGAGCAAAATGGTGACCCCTCACAAACTTGACATCTCAGAAGACAGCCAGAAACTGGTAGGACGGCTGGAAATTTGGAGCCGTTAGAAATAACGAGTCACAGAGGGAGAAAGCCCCCAAATTTGAGAAAACTATTTAAGTCCCTGGCTGACCACCAAGTTGTGCAGGCACAGCAAAGGAGGGCCAATTAAAAGCCACAGAATTGATAAGACAAAGAAAGACATTACAAGCCATGTAACAAGGGTTGTTGTTTGAGTCTTGGCCAGTTTATTATCTAATTATCTACTGAGAACAAAGAAACAAATATACAAGAATCACCAGATAGAAGTCAGAGTGGATGCAAGGTTATTATCGACAATTCCCAGTTTTTGTATCTCAGGGCAAATATCCTTAATTACATGTCAACTAATTTGATTTTCAAAATAACTTTATGAGATTAGTACCATCACCAGCATCCACATTTTCCACATGTAAAAATGGAAAAATCATAGAGATTTTTTTTTAATTTCTAGTAAAGTGTATACTACTTAGATGGGATAATTTAAAAACACAAAATCATAATGAATGCAGTTCTGCCTAAAGCAAAGTATTGGCACTTTTTATTTATTTTTTGCCAAATAATATGTTTGCACAGGTTTAAAACAAGCACAAATTAACATTGTTAATATTTTTGTGATTAGAGAACTTAAATAAACTGAGATATATTAGATACATACCTATGTCTATGTATTTATCTATATGTATCAATAAACTTATATCTTCAATTTACTTATTTTTTATTTTTCTATATCTTTCAATTATTATGGTTATAATTTATAAAATGTAAACATAACAATATATGTTTACTTTAAAATATAGTGTCTGTGGGAATACAGGATATTAATTATGTCTTTCATGTATGTCTTAATTGTTCTTATGCTGCCTATCAAACCACATTCATTTAGAAGTGGAGTGACTTTCTACAAGATCAGAACAGAAATTAACAGTTATTTTTTACATAAATATCAAATTATTTCCAACACTTATATTCTGGAATGTAGTTTTTAAATTTGACTGTGAACAAGAATTATTAGTAAGCATGTTAAAATTAAACTTACCATCCTGACTCCAAAAGTTTCTTACTTCAATAAATCTGGGTATGCCTTAGGTGCTGTTTTTGTTTTGATTGTTGTTTGACTTCTAAGCTAACGACTTTATTTTCTCAAGTATTGTAATGAGTTTAAAAGATGGGACAGATGTGAACACATTCATTATTTCTACAATAGCTGGCTTACACTAGTAGTAAGCATAGTAACCTCCATGTTGGGTAAAAACTGCTGTTTGAAATTTTAACCCTGCTATTTTGGCTTCTGTAAACACTTGCTTGCTTAAATAATAAGGAAAATAAGACTACTCCCATTCCAGAGAGGCCATCAACTATGTCCCAGACAGAGTTGTCAGTGCTGGCACCAGGCCAGGCCTTGAGATATGGTCTCATGGCCCCTTCCCAGCACACAAAACCTCTTTCTCAGAAGGTCCGGAAGTCTCGTTCCAAATTTGGAAGACAAAGAACTGAAAAAAGTATAAATAGGAAAGACTTCCTCTATTTGGGGCCCAGAATCTGAGCCCGCTAGTACTAGCGTAATAATAAAAGACTCCAAATTAATTTGGCTTATTAAGAAGTCTTCTGATTTACAATATAACAGTATTTTTTCATCTCTGAACTGAAAGTTAAAAAAGGTCCTTTCTCCTCCTCTGTGTTGTTCTCTGTCTTCTACTTCACTTTTCTCTGTATTTTTCTAAAAATCCATTGAGCCCTAACTGGTTTGGCTCAGTGGATAGAGCGTCGGCCTGCGGACTCAAGGGTCCCAGGTTCTATTCCGGTCAAGGGCATGTACCTTGGTTGTGGGCACATCCCCAGTAGAGGGTGTGCAGGAGGCAGCTGATCGATGTTTCTCTCTCATCAATGTTTCTAGCTCTCTATCCCTTTCCCTTCCTCTCTGTAAAAAATCAATAAAACATATATTTTTAAAATCCATTGAGCAACACTATTTTAGATTGCCCTTACTCAGTCTAAATTTTAACTGCTGACTAAATTTTAATTACTTATTCATAATAAATCCAACCTACTTTCTCATTTCACACTGCCTGCCACCCAGGGAGCTGTAATTTTAACAAACTTTCTCATATGCATTAAACCTCAATTAATAGTAAATAACATCTGTGTACTAATTTCTCCCAAATGCCTTAATTTTACTTATTTTCAGATCTTGTTTAAGCCCCAGATGCAATCCTGAGTATTTTAGAGAGCCACTTTAAGATAGTCTTCAAATCAAAATCATTGGGACTATTACTAAAATTATGCAGACTTGGTTGGTTACCAATTCCTGACAAAATGAGAAACTAGCAAAGGTGTTTGTTTTTCCACTTTGATTCTCAACCCTATGAGGGAAGGGATCTTGAGTGAATTTATGACTAAAACCAAACATGGTTCCATAGCAAAATAAGTATGTAAATTAATTAATTAATAAGTTAATTAATTAAATTTAATTTACTTAAAAAGTAAAAACAAAAACTGTTAAAAATCCTAGGGAGTCCATTTTGAGAGGGAAATGACAGCTCAGTACAGTATCAGTAAATAAAGATGAGACATAGATTGAGAAAAATTTATAAATTGTCTTGTGACATTGTGCCTCCTTCAACATGTTCATTATATATATAAAATGAACATAGATAGCCCAACACCAGATTCTTGGGAGGTTGTGGACCAGGGGTAGTAAAAATGATTTCAGCTAGTATTTCTGGTTCCTAGGGGTATCCTCTTGCCAGCAACAACCTATCCCTATATCTAGTTATACATTTCTAGCCAAAAGTTGTTCAAAGTCCCAGGAAATGTACATTTAAGGGGAAAACATGACAAGCTATTTTTAAAAAGTACCATCACTATTAAAGAAAGACAACAAATGGAAAAAATATACCAATAAATGACACCAGTTCAAAGAAAAATAAGAATAACCATTTTAGGTCACACATTTTAATGCACCAGTATGTGGAAATGATAGATCATTCAAATAGCAGTATTAAAATATATAGAATATATGAATAATAGAATTAATAAACTTAAAAAACTTAATCCACTTTGGTGACCTAAAGAAAAAAATCAGATTATTTTGATAAATGCTGGAAATCATTAGATAAAATAAAGTACCTATTTTATAAAACCATTGAAAATAAATATAAGAAAACATCCGTAAGGTAAAAGTTATATGTAAAAATATCCAGTAAGAAACACATTTGTGGAAAAATATTAAGCATGCCTGTTTTAAAAATATATATTTTATTGATTTTTTACAGAGAGGAAGGGAGAGGGATAGAGAGTTAGAAACATCAATCAGCTGCCTCCTGCACACTCCCTAATGGGGATGTGCCCGAAACCAAGGTACATGCCCTGGACCGGAATCGAACCTGGGACCCTTCAGTCCGCAGGCCGACGTTCTATCCACTGAGCCAAACTGGTTAGGGCTAAGCAAGCCTTTTAAACACATACACAAAGGAAGCCCTTCATCACTGCTACTGTTCAACAGTTGCAGATATCCTGACCAATAAATTAAGATGAGAAATAGAAATGGATGTATAAAGAATGCAAGGAAATATGGCAGTGCCATTATTTACAAATAATATAATTATACTAAAAACAGGTAAATTAATAAACACAATGTTTTAAATGAGATTTCAGCAATTTCAACATAAAAAATTTCACCATTTCCAGATACAACAACAATAGCCAATTAGAAAATGTGAAAATAAATCAAATATATTTGTGAAAAGAGGTATATTAAATATTTCTGAGTACCTATGTTACTTTAAAAGGGGCTTTGTCTTGGCCAATCCTAATATTAAGTCATAATCACAGAAGAATGAATATGTCAGTTTCTGTTTGTTTGTTTTTTCTTATTCTTGAGGTCCTTAAACAGAATAGTATAATTATAGCTGAAAATATTAAGGATCAACTTCAGATCCACTAGAGTAGAAGATTCATGCTTGGGAATCTTTAATCTATATTTGAACAATTATCTAATCACCTTCACAGAAATAATCATAGCACTTTCAATTAAAAGTACAATTTCCTCAGCATACAAATCTTGGTTTCTAAACACCATTATCCAGTAAAAGAAATCAGGAAGAAATATTTATGAATCCATATGGACATAAAGAAATGGTTGAATAAAGGAATAAATAGAATAAAAGAGACAAATCTTTCCTACAGAATTTCAAGTTATAGATGTTGATACTCCCCCCTCTGGAAGGTGGAGTCTAATCCCTCTCCTCCTCTGCTCAAGTATGACTTGCTTTTAGTGATTCACTTCCCAAGAATACCATCAAAAAGAAGAAAAATAACATTACAGTAGAGAAACCTGGCAGACACTCCCTTATCTAAGTGGCCAAGGTTAATATCACTGGTGTTGATTGCAGGTATCCTATGATATGCTATGATGGAAATGACATTTTACTTGTGTAATGATAGAGTTTAAAAAATTTTCAAGCAAACCCAAATTAAGAAACATTCCAAAAGAATGCATAACCCATATACATCTCAAAACCACCAAGGTCATAAAAAAATGAAGTAATGATGTAAAATAATTACAGTCGTTACTAAGGAGACTTGTCTCAATATAACACAGCATCCTGGATTGGATCCTAGCATAGAATAAAGACATATGTGGAAAAGTAGTGAAATGTGAATAAAGTATAAAGTTGAATTGATGATATTGTACTAAATGTTAACTTTTTACTTTTTTATTTGTTTTTTGTTAATCCTCGCTTGAGGATATTTTTCCATTGATTTTTTGGGAGAGTGGAAGAAAGAGGGAGACAGAGAGAAACATGTGAGAGAAACATATCGATTGGTTGCCTCCTGGCCAGGGAGGAGCCTGCAACCAGGGTACATGCCCTTGACCGGAACTGAAACTGGGACCCTTTGGTCCACAGACCTATGCTCTATCCACTGAGTCAAACTGGCTAGGGCTATTAAGTTCTTACTTTTGATAAATGTACCACAGTGAACATAAGATGATAGCATTAGGTCTATGGAAACCTTCTTTACCATCTTGGCAACTTTTCCAAAGATCTAAAGTTATTACAAAATAACAAGTTTATTTAAAAATGCACTCCAACACACACACACACACACACACACACACACACACACACTCACTGCTCAGTAGAGTTGGTGTAGGATTTGCTGACTTCCTGTTAGAGGAGTAAGCCTTAGTCACTGTCAGAGGGAAAAAAATGCATTGAAAGAGTTAAACAAGCAAGAAAGACATAATTCAAGACTATGGTAACAGGAGATAAAGACTTAATTCTTTGGAAATAAAAGGTGGGAGAGTGGTTAAGTGCTAAAGTGAGTTCATAGGAATGTACTGGTAGATACAGTGTGAGGGGGGGGATGGTCAGTGTGATGAGGCCATCTGTGTTTGCTAACGGTCATCTATCGAAGTTAGGCTCTTACTCTCTCTCAAAGACTGGGAGACAGGGGCATTATCATTATGGATAATCAATCACATGTCAAAGGGATGGGTTCCAGGTTCTTGAGAAAGGCATTCTTAGATTATAAAGCTGGAACAAGGCTGGGATGAGATTTGTATCTTAAAAGGGGGAGAGATAGATTTTATAATTACACATCTTCTAAAGAAAATGCTCTGATGTACCATGATAAACAAGATGAAAGAGAGGTCAGAGACCTACCAGTGTAGTTGGGGAGAAGTCTGTCTTAAAATTCAGAGAAGCTGAGGGAATGGTAAAGTCATCTTGGTTAATTCTATTCTTTGTTTCCATGGAGAGAGCTTTCCTTTCTTCTAAAACTCTGGTCTCTCTTTGCTCCCTTACTAATTCCTGCCGAGAGGAGAAAGACTGTTGAAATTGACTCACTAGTTTGGGAACTAGACCCAGGAATGACTCCTCAGCCTCATCTGTGTACTCCTATGAGCTCTGCCTGCTTGCTGAGTGCCCACACCCTGCTCTGTCCTCTATTAACCCATAGCTCTGTAGATGCAGGCCTATAGTTTCCCAATGTGAAATTAAAAAAAAATTACTCACAGCTGTTCTTTCCCCCAGATCTTTGTCATTGTTTATCCCCATGCCATTGATATTGTGTTTGGCTACATATTTGCTTTCACCAATGCAATATTGGAAAGAAAGGGCAGGCTTTAGGAAGGATCCTGTGATTGTACTTGCCCTTCTTATACTTCTAACATGAAAACAGCATGCTCTGGGGAGCCACGATTCCTAGCATGAGAGACTAGTAAAGCACAACTCTATCTGAATGGCAACCTGAAGCAGAGCCACTCCAGCTAACCCACACACCTATGAGGAGGATAAATAAATCCTCTGTTAATTAAGACACCAAAAATTTGGGGTTGTCTGTTTAACAGCATTGTCACATGAGCGACACCAAGATTGAGTGAATAAGAACACCAATTCTGGGCAGGAGAGTAAAGATGAAAAACACTCTTAGCGAGTCTCTTAAGTCTAGATTTAAAGCCAAGTCCCTTAATTCAGATTTTATCTTTGACTAGAGACTCGATGCACAGAATTTCCCCTGGCTGCCAGCACCGGCTTCCCTCTGGCACCCAGGACCCGGGCTTCCCTTGCAGCCCCGGCTTCGTCCAGAAGGTCATCCAGAAGGACATCCGGAAGGACATCTGGTCTAATTATCATATTACGCTTTTATTATTATAGATAATTCTAACATGGTTTTTATCTGTTACATTATTTTATTTATCACTTTATTCAAATTCTTTTATTCCAGATAAATAGATTCACTAGTGGAACAATTTAGAAGAATAATAACGTAAAAATGAAATAATATTTAAATAAAAATATTTTTTAAAGTAATATTTCCACTCTTACACAAACTATTTTAGAAAATGCAAAAGAGGAAATACTTCTTAACATGCCTTTTGGAAAAGAATAATCTTCACACCAAACTTTATAAATAAATAAATAGCAGAAACTTAAAAAGTTAATCTCCTTTTTAAATATGCTTTTTACTGATGTATTTATTTATTTATTTATTTATTTAGAGAAAGGAAGGAGAGGGAGAGAGAGAAAGAACATCAATATAAGAAAGAAACAACATTGGCTTTCTTCCGTGATCTGGTCCTTAGATAGAGAAAAATACTAAATCAAATTCAATGTCCATTCATGATTAAAACTCTTAACAAAGTTAGAAAATATTTCCTTACATTGATAAAGATACCTATGTAAACCTACAGTAAGCATCATGATTATTGATAGATGTTTACAGCTTTCTGAGTGCCAAAATAAAACAAGGATGAGTACTGTAAACTCCAGATATTGAATATATTAACCATTTGGGTGGAGTTCTTAGTCCGTACAGTAAGAAAATTAAATGAATAAATGACACAAGGCTAGAAAGTAAGACATATAATTAATTAATTCTCATTATTTAAAAAAGTATTCTTAATATTAATAAGCATATTAAAACATTTTCTGAATAAAAGTTAAAATAATCTATGATATAACTATATATCAAGAAAAATAACTTGGAAAATAAAATTTAAATAATAATTATGAAAAAAGTCATTAATTTTAAAAACATTAGGAAGATTTTACCATGCATATATAAAGTAATAGAACTAATAAGTAAATTTAACAGAGTTGCTGGATCAAGGTCTACATATAAAAATGAATTCTATTTCTATATGCCAGCAAGAATAAACTGGAAAGTAAAATTTAAAATACATTATGAAAAGATACACATTGAATTAATATTTAGAAAATTTTTAAACAGGCACTTAAAACTTATAAATTATGTCTTCTGCTGAATTTTCTGAAACCTAGTAGACATCTAGCACTAACTTGAATGAGCGATCACTGTTTTCATGAATAAATAATTTATCTTTAGAAACTGTAAGACCTTGACTTCCCTACATTTTCAGCTTCAATTCATTCTCTTAATAGCATTTTAAGGCAATTATTTATCTAGATATGTGTAGCAATATTAACTACTATGAACTGAGTGAGCAAGGTTTCTGCCTCTCCGTACTTACATATCAGATGTCTGAATTGCAGAAGCAAGATTTCAGCATCAAATATGTTAAATGAAATGTTGACTAGATAGATGCATTTGGCTGCTGGGGTGTATATTTTGTGTTCTCTTTTCCAGGAGATTTATTCAACCGTACAAATGATCTCAGGAAAATGGAGAATAGAAACTGGCAGATATAGCATAATAAAATTGATCAAGTATTAGGCATATGATCATTACATAAAAATAAAATTCCAACAACTTTGCTGTGTTACTGCTCACAATTTGTATCAAAATTTCATGACAACATTAATTTTTCATTCTGGACAAATCAAAGCTGAATGGGAAATTTAAAATTAAAGAGAGAAATATATTCTACCAGTGTTCTCTGGCCAGACAAGTAGGTTAAAAGATTCAAATCCTTTGTGAGTTTGGATATAATGTCAACAAGAATGAGAGTCCTAAAATATTCCATCTTTAAACTGCAAATAACCCTGCTCTTCTCATGGGACTTTCCCTCACCTATGGTAATTTATACTGGGCCATTAATTCAAATATTTTATTCCAAATTATGTAATATGCTGTAGTCAGTGCAACTTTAAGGGGCCATTGAAAATATTTGATTCATTGGAGTAAACAGCTTCTTTCTGAATATTTGGGTAGGGGTTAGGAGTGCAAATGTACCCCGGAGAAGACCTAATCCACTGGTATTATCAGTGTTGATGTTAGAGGTCACATTCTCTGGAATTTCATATTAAATTCCCAAACTATTTTCTTATGATTATAGATAATGGGTCTGCTTAACCTATTCTAATATATATATATATGTACTAGAGGCCTGGTGCACGGGCCTGGCCTACAGGGATCGGGCCAAAATCATTCCCTTAGGGGTCCTGGATTGCGAGAGGGCACAGGCCAGGCCAAGGGACCCCACCAGTGCACAATTGGGGCTGAAGCAGGACCACAGGAGGGCTCCAGGGCATGTCTGGCCTGTCTCGCCCAGTCCCAATCAGCCAGACCCCAACAGCAAGATAACCTACTGGCTGGAGTGTCTACCCCCTGGTGGTCAGTGTGCATCATAGTGACTGGTCAAATGGTCGAATAGTCAGACACTTAGCATATTAGGCTTTTATTATATGGGATGGCTCCAATTTTCAAAACTCAGTCACTAGTTTGTAATTTTCTTCTTAAGGATAATTTATAGCAGAAATATTCAATTTTTTTAAAAAACTAAACAAAACATCCTATCTTATCATAAAATGTGTTTGACCCCTTCATTCCAGTGTAGTTCTTAGAGTCTGACTTATTTAAGCTTAAATAGCACTAGCACAACATTTTGGACATCAGAACAAGCTGTTACAAAACTAGTCTTGTTAAAAACTTAGAACTGTTTCAAATGTGATGTGAAAAGGGTGTGGGTTCCACATGACACTTCTAGTATGATTCTAATCTAGCCTCACAAGCTCACAGGAATAAGTGCTGGAATAACGAGGCCTCATATCTCCTAAAGCAACTGTCCCTAAACCCAAAATTTTTAGGGACCCGCTATTTTAAATCCTTGCTTTGAAATGTCAAATAATGAAAAACTTTAACACTGCTAATGATGTACTGAATTTACATTACTAAGCACTACTCTTAACTTCTAATTAATTCTGCATCATCTACTTTGAGACTAATGAACTGGTCAGTTTTTGCCAAGAAAACCGCAGGTGTGTTGCTTTACATTTCTATAACAGAGGGGCCTATTATGGCTCTTTGGAAGTTTGCTTTTGTTTATGGTATTGAATTGGTCTCCACTTCCTGTAACAGAAATAATATTACTAAATTTTAAAATTAATTTGCCTTGGAGTACAAAAATGACTAGAAGTTCCAAAGCACTGTGTTGTACTCTATTGTGTGTGTGTGTATGTGTGTGTTATATCAGAATCCTACCATTCTCCAACCGTTCAACTACAACCTCCCATGTTCTGTTGTTTTTTCTTTCTTTTTAGGATAATCAAACAATTGAAAAACAGTATAAACCATAAAAATGAAAAACTCTCTCACTAACTGTTATTTCCACTTCTTCATAACAACATTCATTAGAAGTATATTACTTCATTAAGAAATGTTCTCAAATTACTAGAATAATGAAAGACAGTCAATTTTAATTTTTCTTTAGTTATCCAAGTGGTATGCTTTAATTGATCACTCACCATAGTGCACTTTATAAAGGAAATTTTGAATTTTATAAATTATGTATACATGTATATAAATATGTAAATGTATACATGTATACACACACATACATCAGAATATATCTTTGTTCATTCACTCACTCACAAATTTTGTACTCTTTAATTTTCACCCTTCCAAAAACATAAACAAAGTTTTTGTTTTTTTTGTCCAAACTGAGATTGTTTTAACAATGTAATTCACTGTGTTCAATGATACATTTAATATTAATTCTGCCATATTATTTTATATTTATTGTATATCCCTTTTCATTTCAAATTATTGTAAAAGTAGTTACATTTTAGTTGTTAAAGTGTTAATCTTTGGAAGTATTTTCTATTTTAATAATGGTTAACTAAACTGAACAAGATACTGTATATCTATACTTATATAATCCTTTACCCAAAATATGATGAAATTCACATACTCACAATATGCTTAATATTAGAAGGATATATAGTTTATTTTGTATATAAATACACCATTTCAATGGCACTCTACTGGCTTCTATGCTTGGTGACTACCCATTAGGAAATATCACTCTTTAAATATCTTTAGAAGGTGCTAACATCAACATTACTTACATCACAATTGCCTCCCTTATAAAAAGCATTGCTAACAAGTGTCAATGTTCTCTAATTAATTATATATATGCAATATATATGTATATGCATATATATATAATATATGTATTTATATAAAGCTATAAACTTGATCTTTAACATAGGACTTTTGATAGATTTTTAAACTTTAAAGTTGTTCTTAATTTCTATTTGATGCTAGAATATCTGGTTTCTTGTGTGAAGAATACAAACACATAACTATAAATTGATACCCTTTAGCCCTGACCGGTTTGGCTCAGTGGATAGAGCGTCAGCCTGCGGACTCAAGGGTCCCAGGTTCGATTCCAGTCAAGGGCATGTACCTTGGTCGCGGGCATATCCCCAGTGGGGGGTATGCAGGAGGCAGCTGATCGATGTTTCTCTCTCATTGATGTTTCTAACTCTCTATCCCTCTCCCTTCCTCTCTGTAAAAAATCAATAAAATATATTTTTTTTAAAAAATTGATACCCTTTAGATTATCTTTTACATTTCATAGATATTCTCTAGCATTTTAACTGGAATTTGGAAATGGCTTTTCAAGATCATGTGAAAGTTAATTTATCTTACTTCTGTCAAAGATTTCTATTTTATCCTTGGCTATTTTTGAATGCAGCTTGGAACTAGAACAGTAATCTTTTATAAAAGTCAGTCTTCCCGCATAATGTCTAATGGTTAGATTTATCCCTGAGGAAGGATGTAAATTCATTGCAAATGATACTTTAATGGAGCCTAGCTTTTTTGTCATGCAAAGAAATCCAAATGAATGTGGCAGCCAGCAGCAATTCCTTTGGGAAACAGTTCAACATGAAGCATGTGATCTTGTCAGAAATAAGTAAATAAATACCTCTAGCTTTCCCATTTGAACAATTTTATCCCATCAAAGAAATGCAGAACATGATTTACATGTTGTTGATAATCTTTTAAAAGAATGAGTCCAAGTGCTAGTGCTTGTTTGCACTTATTGTAATAGATCTGACAGGTATTTTATTCATGATATGCTGGAGAAAATATTAGCTCCCACGAAGTTGTAAAATGCTCATAAGTGAATATACATTCATTTAGTTTAGATAAATGACCCTCTTTCATTGCCATGGGCTACGTTAATTTGTTGGGTGTCTCTTTTAAAGCACTGTATATTTTTAACACAGTTCCCTCCATATTTGATCAGACATTACAACAGTTACATTCATGGTTCTGAATGAATTGATAGAGCTATAAAACTGAAGAAAAAGAAGGAGGAGGAGAAGGAAAAGAATGGTGAAAACACCTTCACTCTCAACCATCATGGCTAACAATGGCAAGTAGTTCTTTCACAGGCAATTCTTTAAAATTAAGCACCTTTTAACTTTACTAAATTAAAATGGGTAGTGAGTTCGTTGTAATGATTTTAATGACAATTAATTGAAATTTTGAAGTAACCGACAAATATACCAGTCTAGTTAATCTAATGCTGAATTTCTAGGGGAATAGTGTGTTGTGGGAATTTCCACAGCTTCATAAGTAAGAGTGCTATCTGATTTTGGAAGCAGGACAAGTTCTCGTGAATTCTTGAAATACCCAACTGGAGTTGACATTCTCTTCAGAGGATAGAAGCAATTTCCATGAGAAGTAACTATTCTAAGCTTAATGAGATCCCAAATAGTTGCCATTGGAGATAACACTGCTTTTATAATGGAGGTAATCTTCATAGAAGATTAATAGAAGTTTCATTACAGAAATTTGGTATGCTGTTCCTTTATTTTACTTCTGTCTCATTATTCAATACTAGGAGCCCAGTGCGCGATTCGAAATCACGCTGCGCTGCCCACCCTTGAGTCGCCGGTCCAGCCGTGCCTCCCTCTCTGGCCCTTGAAGCAGTCTTGGCCACTGCTGATCAGGCCCTCCACTAGCGCAGGCACATGGAGGCCCCTGCCGCCCCCCCTCCCCCATGCTGTGCGTGCAACCTCCTCCTATCAGGTCAACCTGTTACGGCATCCCAGTTAATTAGCATATTCT
>NW_005871309.1:449410-453818 GCF_000147115.1 Myotis lucifugus
GAGAGAGAGAGAGAGAGAGAGAGAGAGAGAGAGAGAACCTATATAGAAAAGTACATATATATTTAAAGAATAATTATGGTGTGAACACCTATGTATTGCCACACAGGTCAAGAAATAGAACATTGTTAACATTTCAGGAGCTTCCTATGAACACCTTTTTCAACATAAATCCCTTCTTCCTTCCAGAATTAACCAACATTGTGAAATTTGTAGTAACTATCTTTACTTCTTAAGAATAATTGAGTCCCTTAATTTGCACCCTAATATGCATTCCTTACTGATATAATGTAGATGTTTTCATCATTTTAATATTTATGTTGCCTGTAGCTATGATCATTTTATTTTTATTACTATATTTCTGTATATGATCTATAATAATAAAAGGGAAATATGCTAATTAGACCAGACATCTTCCGCACGTCATTCCAGACGTTCTTTCTGATGAAGCAAGGGCCAGAGGGAAGCCAGCCAGGGTCCCGTGTGCCTGCGGGTGGCCCAAGCAAAGCCAGCCCGGGTCCCAGGTGCCTGTGGGCGGCCAGAGGAGGGAAGCAGCCAGGGTCCTGGGTGCCAGAGGGAAGCCGGTGCCAGCAGCTGGGGGAAGGAAGGCCTACTCTTGCACAAATTTTCATGCATCCGGCCTCTAGTTCAGTAATAATTTCTATTACTGAATTCCACTGAATGACTATAGTAGCATTTATATGTTCATTCTGTGCCATTTTCAGATTTTATAAACAACACTGAGATGTACTGGTGTGTACATGAGTGTGTGTTTTGTCTGGGGCTGGAGGGGGAACACACAGAACAGGTACACATTTCCCACAGAGCAGTAGTCTTTAGTGTAGACCCTTGACCAGCAGCCACAGCCTCTCCCTGGGACTTGTCACAAGTGTATATTCTTGAGTTCTACCTCAGATGTAGTTCATCAAAAATTCTGAATTTGGAGTTCAGAAATCTCTTTAAACAGAGTTCCTAGATGATTTTGACACACTCTAAAGTTTGAGAACCTAATATACTTGGAAGGGGGATTGCTGAATTACAGAATGTGTACATCTATAACTCTATTAGATAATTCCAAATTGTTCTTCAAAGTGGTGGTACCAACGAACAAAACCCCAGTGGTGCATGACAGCTCACATTTGTTGTGAACATGGAGATACACGCCCAGACACTCCTTCGAAGAGCTTGTTGGCCCAGCTGCTGGCAGGGCTGCCAGTGAATAACCTTCCTCTATGATGCCTTCTGGGATTGGCTCAGCTGCACAGAGCTTCCTCACCATGGTCACCCTGTTCCACTGGATGGCCCACATCCAGTGAGTGATTCAGGTAGAGGTGTGACAACAAGGCCTTTTCAGCCTCATGCAGGACAACTCTGAGGGAGCATTCTAACTGCAGAGCACTCTGTAGTGTATAAACTGTTTTCAGGGGATGCTTCACAGCTGGACGTTATTAATTTTTCAGTTTTGCTTCTTTCCCTTCCTTTCCTTAAAAACACTTTGAACATTAAACTCTGATTCCAAATCTACTTCTAGAAAAATCCTAATTGCTGCCATTCTCTCTTAAACACTTGGCAATTAACTAAATTTAATGTTTTATCCTTCTTTTGGGGTTTTAGTGATACTTAATTACACTTTCCTGATTACTAATAATGTTGAGCAGCATTTTAATTGGGATTTCTCTTTTGTGAAGTTCCAGTTCAAGTATTTTGTCCAATTATTTATTGTATTATAATTCTTTTTTTTTAATTGGTAGAATATTTTACATATGCTAAACATTGGATCTTTGTTATTATAAGTTTGACAATACATTTTCTTACTTGTATTATCACCTATATTATAATTAACCTTAATAAGCTTGAATTAATCAACCTTTACATTTATATCAATCAATTTTGTGTTTTAAGAAATCTTTTCCTAACCCTAAGACATGAAAATCTTGTATGAATTTTTAGGGGAATTAAATGAGATAATCAATTTTAAAATAACAGAAATATTCATCATTTTTAATCATTCAATCAATGAAAACGATTTAGCCCTCCATTTTTTAGTTCTCCTTTCATGTCTGTACCTAATATTTTTTAATTATCTCTTTTAAAATGATGCAGTATTTTGGTAAGATTGTTCCTCATAATCTTATATTTTGTTGCTGTTATACATTTTGTAGAATATTTTTATTTTATACCTGTAGTTTTGATAGTATTTGGAAACACTTGAAAAATTATTTATTTTGGAAGCACAAAGGGAAACACATTCAAATGTGAAAAGGCTCAAAAAGGTGGAGAAAATAAGGCAAACTAGAGAATTTGGGATCCAAGGAAAGACATAAAAGTGTGTTCTCTGGGTTTTCTTTTTGCTTCATATGTCCCAGACATGAAGTTGAAGAAATCATCCACCCAGAAATGCCAACAGGTGCAGGTACAACACACTTCAAAATAAGCCTACTCTCATTAGCCAAAGAACTGGCAAAGGGGCAGCGAGTCAGACAAAAAACAAAACAAAAATATCAGAGAAAAAAACTATTAAACAATAACTGTTCTACTCAGCTAAACATAAGGATAAACTTGTAGCAGTTTATAGAGATAGATGCTATATTTTTTCCTTAGACATTTTTTAGAACAGCTTTAGGTTCAAAGCAACATTAAACAGAAACTACAGAGTTCTCCTATGTCTCTGCCCCCCACACTCATGCACTGTCTCCTTCATTATCAGCATCCCACACTAGAGTAATATATTTGTTAAACTGATGAAACTACATTGACACATCGCAAGAAGCCCATAGTTTATATTAGGGTTCACTCTTGGTGTACATTCTATAGGTTTTGACAAATGTTTAATGACATGTACCCACCAGCATAATATCAAACAGAATACTTTCACTGTCCTCTGCCTATTCATCCTTCCCTGACCCCAGCCCTGGCAACCATTGCTCTTTTCACTGCCTCCCTGTTTTGCCTTTTCTAGAATGTCATATAATTAGAATAAGGCAGGATATTGCCTTTTAGATGGGCTGCCTTCACTAAATCATATCCATTTAAGGGTCTCTTCATTTATTTTTATAGCTTGATAGCTCATTTCCTTTTTACACTAAACAATACTCTATTGTATCACATTACTTACCCATTCATCTACTGAAAGGACATCTTAGTTGCTTTCCAAGTTCTTGCAATTATGAATAAATCTGCTATGAACCTCCATGCTCATATTTTTGTATGGACATAAGTTCCCAACACCTTTGGGTACATATAAGGATAGCTAGATCACATGGCAAGAGAATGTTTAGTGTTATCAAAAAACAACAAACTGTCTTTCAAAGTGGCTGTACCATTTTGTGTTCCTACCAGCTACAGTAGGAATTCCTGTAGCTCCACATTCTTGCCAGTATTTGTTGTTTTCAGTGTTTTGGATGATGGTCATTATAAAAAGCACTAGAGGGCCATTGCATGAAGAGATTTGTGCAGTAGGCCGTCCCTTCCCCTGGCTGCCGGCACCAGTTTTCCTCCAGCACCTGGGACCTAGGCCTTTGCTCCGGCCCGGAGCCTTCCATCTTCACTGCTCCGGCCTGGAGCCTTCTGTCTTCGCTCTGCTGCTTTGCACCTATGTATGCAAATTGAGCGCCATCTTTGTTGGGTTAATTTGTATACTCTCCTGATTGGCTGGTGAGCATAGTAGAGGGACGGTCAATTTACATGTTTGTCTATTATTAGGTAAGATATAGTGATGTTTTTTTAATTTGCATTTCCCTAATGACATAAGATATGGAGCATCTTTTTATATGCTACTTGTCACTTGTATGTCATCTTTGGTGATATGTCTGTTCTGATCTTTTGCCCATTTTTTAATTGGGTTGTTCATTTACGTATTATTGAGATTTAAGAGTCCTTTGTATATTTTACCATATAACTTTCAAATAACACTATAACTTTCATAGGTAGTTCTTGAACCTTATCCCATACTAGAGGCCCGGTGCACGAATTCATGCATGGGGGAGGGGGGTGTCCCTCAGCCTGGCCTGCACCCTCTTGAAATCCAGGAACCCTCAGGGATGTCCGACTGCCGGTTTAGGCCCAATCCCTTGGGGATCCCTGCGGATCAGGCCTAAACCGGCAGTCGGACATCCCTCTCACAATCTGGGACTGCTGGCTCCTAACTGCTCACCTGCCTGCCTGATTACCCCTAACCCTTCTGCCTGCCTGCCTGATAACCCCTAACTGCTTCTGTCTGCCTGCCTGATCGGCCCTAACCACCTCTGCTTGCCTGCTCGCTCCTAACCACTCTGCCTGCCTCCCTGATTGCCCCTAACTGCTTTTCTGCCTGCCTGATTGGCCCTAACTGCTCACTGGGGGGTGGCCAGCCGGGGTGAGGGGCCATGGTCGTTCTGGTCTCTGGTTGTTCTGGTTGTTCCTCGATTCAGTT
>NW_005871309.1:454399-492971 GCF_000147115.1 Myotis lucifugus
GAGCCAATAGGAAGGGTAGTGGTTGTACGCCAATTGCCGTGTTTTCTCTTTTACTAGGTAGGAAACAAAAGCATGATAGTCCAGTTCCACCCGAACAGCAGATGTATGGTCAGTGTGGGGCATGGTTGATGAGCAGGGGGCTCCCATGCAGTTGGACATCCCTGAGTGTACAGGCCGGGCTGTGCCATCCCCTGTGAGAGGGTGCAGGCTGGGCTGAGGGATCCCCCTGAGTGCACAGATTTTCATGCACCAGGCCCCTAGTAATAGTAAAATACTCTCAATCCCCCTATCCTATCCATTGTATCATTGATGATATTCATTTCACTCATGTAAGTAATAATAATATCATACCTTGTGCTATAATTTTTAAAAAGTTACCTGTTATTTCAATAAATGATAAAAAATAATTTTTTATTTACATTCATTTATTAATTCAACAATGCTTCTTTTATTTATGGAAATCTGAGTTTCTGGCTATCTGAAGAACTTATTTTAACATTTCTTACAAGGCAAATCTACTAGTAACAAATTCCTTCAATTTTGTTTGTCTTGAGAAAGTTTATATTTCTTCTTCATGATTGAAGGACAATTTTGCAGAGTACAGAATTCTAGGTTAGTGAGTTTTCTTCTCTGAACACTTTAAATATTTATTCACTCTACTCTCTTCTTGCTTGCATGGAGTCTGATAATAAGTTGGATGTAAACTTATCTTTGTTCCTCTGAAGGTAAGGTATTCCCCCCTCCACTGGGCTATCTTCAGGATTTTTGCTTTATCTTTTATTTCTGCAGTTTGAATATGATATGCCTAGGTGTCATTTTTTGGCATTTACCCAGCTTTGTGTTCTCTGACCATGGATCTCTGATTTAATATGCAATATTAACTTGAGGAAATTCTTAGTCATTATTTCTTCAAATATTTATTTTCTGTTTCTCTCTTCTTCTGTCATTTACATTATGCATATAATAGACTTTTATAATTTTCCCACAGTCTTGGTTATTCTGTTCCTTTCCCTTCCATCTTTTCTCTACTTTCATCTCAATTTTGGAAGTTTCTACTGACATGCTAGTATAATCATGCCCAGAGATTCTTTCTTCAGCCATGTGTAGACTACTAATGAGCCCATTATAGGCCTTCCTCATTTCTGTTATAGTGATTTTTATCTCTAATCTATAATAAGAAAAGTGTAATATGCTAATTTGGCCAGACATCCTTCAGGACAAAGCCAGGGCTGCAAGGGAAGCCCAGGTCCCAGGTGCCTACCAGTGGCTGGTGGGAAGCCTGGGTCCCAGGTGCCAGAGGGAAGCTGGTGTTGGCAGCCAGGGGAAGGAAGGCCTACTCTTGCATGAATTTTGTGCATCGGGCCTCTAGTATATATAGATATATATATAAATTCTCTGGCTATTTTAAATGGTTACATTTACCCTCCCCTGACAAAAGCCAGAATAGATTTTTCTCTGATATTCACTATAAGAATCTGGTAGAATACCAGGCAATAAAACACAAAATTGTGGGCTCCCTAACCTCACCCCAGAGTTCTCACACCTAACCTCCAGCAATTCATCAGTTACACATCCGATTTTCCTACCCTGACATTTGTTCCAGTGGAGATTTCAGCTTGTAAGTTTCTGTTCAGATAAACTGATTCTCTATATCCTCCTGTTTCTTCAACTGTGGAGTCAGGAGTAAGCTTTGAGACCTCACTTCTCTGTTGGATCTAAGAAAAAAATGTTGATTTTTCAGTTTGTTCAGCTTTTTACTTGTTGTTGTGATGGAGCAGTAACTTCCAAGATCTTTATATGCTGAATCAGAAACTGAAAATCTGAGTGTCTTTTGTATGTGTAATATTTGTGATTTGTTATTCATCATGAAGGTATGGATTGGTTAACTTTATCAACTCAAGCAAACTTTCAGACATTTATTCCTTCTGAATATTGCCTCCACCCATTTTTTGTCTCCTTTTAAAAACAAAAACAAAAACCAACTCAATTAGATAGGTTAGACGTTTACCTCATTACCAGTTCTTGATCCTGCTTTTTACTTTTCATCTTTTCTTTTTAATGTGTTGAATTCTATAAATATACTTTTTAAAAAATATATTTTTATTGATTTTTTTTTACAGAGAGGAAACAAGAGGGATAGAGAGTTAGACACATCGATCAGCTGCCTCCTGCACGTCCCCCACTGGGGATCGAGACTGCAACCAAGGTACATGCCCTCGACTGGAATCGAACACAGGACCTTTCAGTCCATAGCCCGACGCTCTATCCACTGAGCCAAACTGGTCAGGGCTATAAATATACTTTTGATCAATTTTCTAGTTTGTCAATTCCTTCTTCATGTGTTTCTGTCTAATTTGATAATAAATATCCTTATGGAGATTTTTATTCCAATTATTAGATAGATAAGACATACATATATTTTTAGAAGGCTTCTTTTCCTCAAACATGTTAATTTTTTTAGTTTCTAGCTGATATTTTTAAAACATTTATTTTCTTTGTATATGATAAAGCTTAATATTTTCAGATATTTTGTATCTAATAATTCTAATACTGAAGTCAGTCACAGCTCTCTACTATTTCTGCTACTTTTCAGTCATGGCACTTATAGTCTTCAACGTATTTTTATATATGTGGTTCTGATTTTCCTTATACCATTATTTGTGAGAAGTGCTTTATATATTTTTTGCACTTTTTGCTTCTTAATTGCTGAGAATTAGGCAAAGAAACAATATTTTAAGAGATGAAAGAGAGTGGAAGATAAAAAAAAAAGTGAGAAGAAAGAGAGAGAATAAATGAGAATCAACATACCTACTTATAATATCCACTCCAGAACTTTATACAATATGTAGCTGGCACAATCGATAATCCTTCAATTTCTTTGGGATATTCAATCTTTTATCAGAATCATTTCTGATGATTCTTTTCATCAATGTTTTTTATAATACTGGGATATGTATTTTTCTTCTCTATGTACATTTTTATTAACCTATTCTAATAAAAGAAGAAATATGCTATTTGACCCTCACGCTGTTGCAGAGATGGCGGTGCCCACAGCCAACAAGAATGGAATATGCTAATTGATTGCCCCACCCTCAAAAATGCCAGTGCCCACAGCCACAAGATGGTGGCGCCCAGTCCCCTCAGCCCTGCCAGGGAGGCAGGCGTGTGGCAAGGCCTGCCTCTGGAGTCCCCCAGTCCCCTCAGCCCCGCAGCTACCCAGGGCCAGCCTGAGGCACAGGTAAGTGTCAGATATCGGCTGCCCAGCCGCCCAGGGCCGCCCGAGGCTCAGGTAACCAGGGCTTGTCGAGGCTTGCGCTTCGGGCAGTGGCAGCAGCAGAGGTGTGATGGGGCATTGCCTTCCCCTGATCGCTGGGTCGACTCCGGCCCTGAGGGCTCCCGGACTGTGAAAGGGGGCAGGCAGGGCTGAGGGACCCCCCCTCCAGTGCATGAATTTTCATGCACCAGGCCTTTAGTGTATTATATTTGCTTTTAGCTTTCTCATGTAAGATTTGAGTATAATAAACTTACTTTCTCCTCTGTGGAAAACAACAGCAATTATAGATTAAAAAATTCTTCAATTTTTTAATTAGCAGTTTATATTCATTTACATTATTCTAAAAACTGGAATGAAGCAGACAATAATGTGTTCAAAACATGTGGGTATTAGTTCTATAAGCCATAATGAATTTCTATAGTACATATACAAAACTGATGTGGGAAAAGATAAAGTCCTTCAATATGTCCATTCCATTCTTAAACATTTTTCTCCCATTGTCTTAATAAGGGATTGTGCTTATAAATAAGAACTCTCTTTCACATGCTATTCTTGCTTGTTCTTACCTCCAATACGAAAGCCTTGCCTCTTAACCTTTTTTTTCTGCTTATCATCTAAAATTTGTGCTTCAGCTATGTGGATACAAAGGCCTGCTACTTCTAAGCTTGCCTACCACACTACATTCCTAAGCAGGAGGAGAAGTTAAATGTGTAGTTCATTTCCTCAAGAGTAGAATTGCGTATTTATGCATCTTTAACTATTTTCTCTTTTTCACAAAAGAGGAACTGGAAAAGCCAGTTTTCAGGGAAAGTCACTGTCTTCTATACTTTGGAGACTGTCTATTTCAAGTATTTAAGGAATCCTCCACTATTAGTTATTCCTTCCTTTCCTTCTTTTTAAAGGGCTTTTCTGTAAATGTATTCAGTCTCTAAAGGACAGAAACATAGTGTGCTTTTTTGTTTTTGTTTTTTGCTTTCTTTATATATCAAATCTGATTGATTTTTCTCCTACCTGAGAGTCTTCAATGCAGACTTCTAAATGATTGATTGCCCCAGAATATATCATCTTCCATTTTTTCTTTTCTGATTTTCCTTCCTCTTGTTTTAAATGAAGTTCCACCAATAACAAACCCGATCCTTTTCTTACCATTTGCCTTCTTTCTACTCCAGACAGTGGTCTCCTTTTTTAGCTTTTTCCTCCCCATCAAGACCAAATTTACTAAAAATAATATTTATATAGCCACATCTCTCGCTAACTCCATATCCACTTTTTTTTCATACTCTAAATTTGCTTACTTGCCAATGCTAGCCATTCACATGACTCTATTTTTACACGTATATGTACATGAACTGAAAAATGTATTTCTCCAGCCCAGAACTCCTATGAGCTGTGAAACTTCTAGCCCATTGCCTCCTTTATATTTCCCCTTAGGTATAAAAAAGCACTCAAATTTCAAATATCCAAAACCATAAATCATCCCTTTTGTTGCGCCTGAACCTATCTTTCCTCAGATCCTCTAAGTGAATGGCACAAATATCTATAATTCTAAAACACTATGATCTTCCTTGGCTCCAATTTACCTATTTCTTCATATGTAAACTATTTGTTTGATTATTTATTTTTAAATCTTTTTAAATTAAAGTACAATGCATATATAGAAAAGAGTAGAATTTATAAGTATACACTCAGTAAATTATCATATAATTAACACTAAAACAAACAAACACTGTTCATGTCTCTTTCTAGTTTTCCTCTCCAAAAATAAATACTTGTTTTTTCACACAATGGATTGGTTTTGAGTAATTTTGAACTTTATAAAATAGAATCCTATAGTTTATATTTGTTTGATTCTGTCTTTTATTCACTGAACATTATGTCTGCAACATTCCTCCATATTTTGCTTATAACAGTGGTTCATTAATTTATCAGTTCTCTATATTATTCTATTGTATGGATATATAAAATTTAATTATTCATTTTTTTCTGTTGAAAATTTTTTCAGTTATTTTAAATATTAGGCTATTACACTAAGCATACTGTCAACATTTTCTGTGAGTCTTATGTACATATATTTCTGTTATATTTATCTATGAGTCTAATTCCTGTAATATAATGTATGTATACATTTGACTTTGGTGGATAATGGTCAGATCTTGTTGATTTTAAATACTTGAATATTTTTAAGATATTTCCTTTTTTCATCTATACTCATAACTTTTAAAGATAGTGAAATTACTAAATGGTTGCAATAATTTATTCTCTGGTCTTCTGAAACAACACAGGTAGCTCTTTAATAATATTGCTGTATTTTAGACCTAATCATTTTGGAAAGGAAAATATGGCCTTTACTTACACTTCCACCATAGGACATTTCTGCCTTACCCCCACGTCCTATATATCCACCACCACTGCCACATTGTCCAGTCAACTCTCATTCTTTTGCTTAAATCATCGCTATTATGTGCATACACTTACAGCACAATGTATATGATACAGTTACAATTATACTGTGACTCATAAATGCTTCTCTTTGCCACAAGATTTTAAGCTCTGTAATGGAAGACACTTTGTATTAATCCTCCTCCAATTTAGGATTTCTAACGCCTAGAAAAATGGACAAAACATAGTAGGTGTTCAAAATAAATGGTTGTTGAATGAATGCATTCATGTCAGAAAGCATAAATAAATGAAAGATATTTACCCCACATGGAAAACTCTCTTCCCATTCTGCTCCCACTGTGTTTGGTTAATTACAATTCATCCTTCATATCTCAGCTTATGTAATGTTGACTTGGATAACTTTCTGAACCAAAACTTCATTAAAATACCCATCCAGTGAGCTTTACTTGTAACGGTTCTTCCTTATTCTAATTTAACATATTACATAGCAATGTCTACCTTTTCTTTCTCTTTCAATAGTCTGTAAGCTTTGAGATGGAGGCTGCATTTATGGTCACAAGAACACCCCATATTCTAGAATAATTACTAAAATACATTAGAAAAAAAATTAAACTGCCCTGATGATGTGGCTAATTTGGTTGAGTGTCATCCCATAGACCAAAAGGTTTCCTAAGAGCTGATCAAACCAAACATTAATAAACTTGAGAAAGACCAAAATTTAAAAAATAATAATAAAAAAGAAAAGGAGAAAACTTTCCCCGACTTGGGTCTAGTTTTTTAATTTAAAAAATTAAATAATGTCTTTATTTTTTTATTCACTCTAACAATCTAAGGGGTATCATGTGATTCATTACTTTAGTCCCAGATGATAAATATGAATTACTTCAGGCATGACAGAACCAAAAATAATTAATTATCTAAGAAGATGAAGACAAAGATAAATATGAGTAAGAGTAGGAGGAAAGAAAAGGAGAACAGGATAGAGGAGAAGTAGAAAAGGAGGAGGAAAAGGATGAGGAGGAGAAGCAGAGAAGTTTGTAATGTAAGAATAAAACTACTTTCCCTCCTCTTCCTGTTTTCACCTGCACTGACCTCAGCCTTCAATATTTCCAACTTTCATTGCACTTTACTTCAAAGCCCGGACCACAGTAGATTGTTCTAAAATACCAAGAAATATATAATTTTGAAGTATGTTTAACATATCCCAAGAGTATAAAATCCTAAAAATATACAGGTTTTTTTTCAGTTTCTATAAAGTTTTATCAATGATTCAGTAGTTATGCAATTCACATGGCACCAAATACATTTCTGAAATTTGAATAGGTCCCATTTCTAGAAATAATAAATCTGTCCTAACTGGTTTGGCTCAGTGGATAGAGCATCGGCCTGCCAACTGAAAGGTCCCAGGTTTGATTCCGGTCAAGGGCATGTACCTTGGCTGCGGGCACATCCCCAGTAGGAGGTGTGCAGGAGGCAGCTGATTGATGTTTCTCTCTCATGGATGTTTCTCACTCTCTATCCCTCTCCCTTCCTCTCTGTAAAGAATCAATAAAATATATTTAAAAAAATTAATCTGAGTAGATAAAATAAGCTGGCAAATATCTTTCATCTGACCTTGATTTATATTTATATAGGTTCTGTAAAGCAATATCAAAGTTATGTTATCCAACTTCAATGAATTATGAAAAGGCATGATTAATATTAATCAATAATTTTTTTCAAAATTTTAAGAAATTCACGCATCTGATCTTTGCTTATCATCTACTATAAACAATTAAATGTATCCCTTGAAATTAAGTTATACAACTGTTGTAAGTTATTTAAAAGAGAGAGAGGGGGAGTTTTAATTGTATTGCAGAATATCAATGTTTATTGAAATGAGAATTATATCCCTTACTCTATACAAATATGATATTTTTTCTCAGATGGCAAAGATGATACCACTTAGTAGCATGATGGCCATAGTGCACATAAGATGTGCACTAAGAGGAATGGCAAACAACCCATACTTTATGGGAACATTGTTACAGTGATTTAAGGGTTAAGAAACCCCTGAGAAGCTAATGATCAATAACTGTCAGTATTTATATTGATTAACTATGTATAAAGCACATGGTAAAGTATTTGGAGACCATGCTATGAAATATATCCTCCAGGCAACAAAAATATCATTAATATTTAAAGGAAAAAATTGAGGTTAACTCTGGTTTGATTTATGCTATTTAAACCTACAATGTTTTCACATTAATGATTTCTTTCCGAGTTAAAAGGATCACAATTGTCCACTAAAACTATAGGTGTTAATAATTTCTCTATTATCAAATAAAATAATATAGTTATTAATTTGCATTTTAATCTTAAAATGTGTAATTGGGTAAACACAAAATAAAATATTAACACTTATTATTGTCATTTAATGTCATCAAATAAATCCAATGTTATCTTTTTAGGATATTAGAGGAGCGATGAGAAAAATTAAGCCCTCTAAAAATAACAGGATGATTTTATTTCATTTCAGAGTAAGTTTTAAATTATTCAACAATATGTTTTCCTTAACAAAAATGATTCTTACCAAATATTTCCACAAAAATTACATATTATATGTTTATTTTCTTTAAAATCTTGACTTTACTTAAAAATAATTCATTTTTATTTACCCCATGAACTCAACTCAGGAGGCAACATTTAGGTGAACTGTCTTTAAAATCAAATCATACAAGTCTAGGTTTCTTCCTGACTTTCAAAAAATGATGACCCTTATGATCTTTAAAATGTTGATCAATAATGAAAATTTAGTTTTATATTCTTTAATATGGATATAAATTATACTTTTTCTTTTCTTACACTAATACAATCATAAACCTATGACCCTAACAAACCTATGACTCCGTTGGTCTCTATAGTACTTTAAAATAAAAATAAAATGCCTAAGTCTCCTAACTTTGAATAAACTCATGCCCTCCTTGTTCACACATCTTGGTGCACATCATTATGGAGAATCAAATATGTAGAACTAATATAGTATAGTTCTCAAAAATAAAACTCTTAAAGCTAAAATATACTTCTTCTTAACTTGTATATGTGATTTCAGATCACAACTTAAATTACCCATGTCCAAATTACTTGGCAAAAAGCTCTCCTGATCTCTATAATTTTATCATAAACGTTAGGTTTTACTGTCTTTTCTTTGTATAATTGATAATCCCCAAGTGGTTTCTTCTCTTTATCGGTAGCTGGAGATAATGGCCTTTAAACACTCACTCAAAGTTTTGTGTTGTCATGTCTAATTTCATAGGATACCTACAATCATGGTGATACATATCAAATGTAATATCAAACTACACAGGTCATGTGATGTGACTATAGTAGTAAAATTTCTTGAAACTAATAAATAAAAGGCATGGGGGGATATTAATACATTTTTTTAAAAAAATACATGTTTACTAAGATTTGTAAGAACCTTCACTTACAATGTTATGAAAACTCAGTCAAGGCACTAAATTCTACTAAAATAGCAAGAGAGTAAGGAAGAGTAAAATACTGATGAATAGCCAACACTATAGTATTTTAAGTTGTGTAACAAAACTGAGAATGTTGAGAACCACTGATCTATGGGATGAATACTGGGTTAGAAATTGACTAGTTGTCAGACCTGTGTTCAAATTCCATTATGATAACCACATTAATTTTTTGGTCTTGTTATATGTGTTTACTCATTTGTAAAATTGGATTGATATTACCAATATCACAGAAATATTGTAAACCCTAAATGTCTCAGTGCCTGGAAAATAAGAATGAATAAATATATATTTGTTGTCTTCCTCTCCTCTTTATGGAAATAATCAGTCTTCCAGAGAGAAAAGAAATAATGTCATGTCTTTCTTTCCTGATTCACTGTGTTACTTTAGTAATCTGAAACTTCCATCAGAATAATCAAAGCATTTGTTATATAGACACAGATTATGATAATGGATTACTCCTCAAATTCATGAACAGTGTGTATGCTAAATGAGTGAATGGGTCCTCTCAGATCATTTGTTTGATATAGTAGGTGCTTTAACTCCCGATGTCTCCATTTCCTTGCATGTAGAATCAGAGGAATGGGACAGATCAGAGGCCTGCAAACTACAGGCAATGGGCCAAATACAATCTGGTACTTATTTTTGTTTGGACCCTGGAGCATCACTCAAGCAAGCTAACTGGCCTACCTTTCTCCTCTGTTTCCAGTGTCTGCCTCCCCAGCATCCATGTCCCACTCCTGCTTGGGGTGCATGGGGCTGCCATTGATCCACTGCAGACTCTACTGATGGGGCAAGGCCCTGACCCTCACACTGGAATCTCGATTTAAGGGCGATAGATGCCTTGTCTCCAGCTGAGCTGCTTATATTGAGAGTCAGGTTCTCTGGGAGGACAGAAGTGGACTGCCGGGATCTGGGAATCACTGGGCAGAAATAAACCCAGATGTCCATCTTCCCTGCCCCACCCATAGCCCCCAAGGCCCCTTTTCCTTTCCCTGTAACTCTTCTCCAGAGAATGGCTGATAGTCCCTACATGCAAAACACACTCACCATCCCCGTGGACTTATCCAGAAAATAGGGTGGAGAAGGAATTCTCTCTCATGTTACCATAGTACCTACATAATATCCTCTACTTTGTCTCTTGGCCTGAAAAGCTTGCTACTACAGTATTCACTATCCACCTCTTTACAGTCCTCTGATGTGGGTGGAAATCCCCTGGAGAGCACACATCCTCAGCAGTCCTGTACAGACAATGAAGGACTTTTTCTGAGGATCTTAGTGCCCCACGCCTCAATCAAAGTTCAACTACTTGGGACATGAATTGTTTTTTTCTTCCTATGTGTGCTTAGGCTTCCCCTTCTCTCATTTCCTCTCTGCCAAAGAACACATTTTACCCAGATGGGGGAAGGATGAGGATTCTGTGAAGTAAGTGAACACTAATGCCAGCCCATCACAAAAAGTAACTTTTTACCTATTGTTTTTCTTGCCACTTTTCTAAATCAACTGGCTTGGAAAAAAAAAATACTTTAATGGAAATGAATAGACCATTATCCTTCTTACAGAGCAAGAACCCTACAATTAACATCCTAGTCAATGGTAAAGGACTGAATGTTTCCCCCTAAAGTCAGGAACCAGATTAAGAAGCCCTCTCTTATCACTTCTATTCAACATGGTACCTGATATTTTAGCCAGCTGTGTAGACAAGAAAAGATAGTGAGAGGAAAAATACACCTTTCTTTGCTAACAATAACAGGATCATCTATGTGGACAATCTAAAAGATTGTCTGGAAAAAGGCTACTAGAATTAACATGCCATTTAACCGAAGTTATTGATTCAAGATAAATTTGTAAAAATCAATTATACTATATAATAAAAGAGAAACATGCAAATTAGCCGGGCCTCTGGAAGCAGGGCAGGAACTTCCCAGGGCGGGTGCCAGGCAGCCAGGAGCAGCGCGAGAACTACTCAGCCAGGAGTGGGGTGCTGGGCAAAAGGGAGTGGGGCGGGAACTTCCCGGGGGGGGGGGGCGCCAGGCAACCGGGAGCAGGGCAGGTACTTCTGCCGTGTTGCCATGGCGACGTGGAAAAAGTTCCCACCCATAGCGGCTTGCTCATTCACTTACTCGCTCATTCATTCACTCATTCACTTACTCACTCACTCATTTATTCACTCACTCACTCACTCAGCAAACACTCCCAGGTCCCTAGCACCAGGCCAGGCACTGAAGGTGAAACAGGATAAGACAGAGCTATGTCCTCAAGATGTTAGTAATTCAGTAGGGTGAAGCAGGCACATGAACGAGGCAGTTGTATGCACAGACGCACTGTACTGGGTTCGGTGAGGGCTGTAACTAATGCTGACTTTGTTCTCTTGATAAAATGGTGCCTCCGGAACCAGGCCACCCCAAGCCTGTAGGCCTGCGCCTAGGCCCGGAGCGGCTGGGGTCCTGGAACATGACAGAGGGTGCAGGTAGGGCTGAGGGATCTTCCCTGCGGGCCCCCCCCCCCCCTTCGTGCACCGGGCCCCTAGTATTTCTATAAGCTAATAAAAAAAATTAAAAATTAATAATAAAATAGCCCTCCCATTTACCATAGCAACCAAAAGTATGAAATAGATTTGGCTAAAAGGGAGAAATCTAACAAAAGATGTGTAAGACTTTTGCATTGAAACCATTGCATTAAATAGCTATGTTTCCTTACTCTACTTTAATACAGTAGCGCTTAGCTGGGTTCTTTGCTTCCACTTTCATATTTTCGTGTTTGCTATGGCAGTGCACTACTCCAACATCAAAATGACATTCCTATTGGCATTATCTATTGCTGTGTAAAATGGATCCAAATTTCTGCTTCAGCAGTCTGCGGGGTTACAGACTTACCCCTGGCTCAGCTGGGTTAAGATGTGCTTTCAAGCTCACTCACCTGGTTGTTGATAGGTGAGTTCTTAAGGCTGGAGTAACCATAAAAAATAAAATTGACACAAGACTAGATTAACAGGAGAGAAAAAAACAATTATGTGTGCATGGAGAATTACAATGTGATTCTCAGATCATAAAATGAGCCTCTAAGAAATTATCAAGTTAGGTACCTTTTTATACTTTTTAGCAAAAATAAATTTGTGAGGAACTGACAGGGTAAAGAAAGGTGATACTCATTAGAAAGGAATCTAAGCAAGGTTTGGACAGAGGGCGTATGTTAGTAAAGACATTATAATGTTTATTTATACAAGCTTTTTTGACTGAATGGCTTTAACTCTTATGATAAGGTTTTTTGTGGGGTTTTTTCTGAGTCTTCAGGAGCAGGAAGGGCACCTATCACCTAGAGATTTATTTCCTGCATTTAGAGAGAGATAAAGAATCAGAGAGCTCCTCCCACTCCTGCTGCTTGCCAAGTGATTTTAATTAGAAATAATCATTGGCCATTGTGGGGCAGTCTGTCCTGGGCCCTTACATAGGGTTTTGTTCTTTGCTGGCTGTTGCCCAGAGGCTACCCTCAACAGTTCATAATATTGCAGCTGCTTCATCAGAACAACCATGGGACTGAGAAGGCTAACCCTTATTTTTGTAAAAGCTATTGTTTGAAATTCTCTGCTATTAGATGATCCCTTATTCTGTGAGTCAATTCTGTTATTTTTAGATGGCCCTTTTCTGTAAATTAACTTTGCTTTCGAGCTGCTTGAATAATAGACAAGATAAACTTGGCTGTCTGACCTTGTAGGCTAGTCATCTGATGTAAGGTCTGGAAAAACCCTTATTTGGGAGACAAAGGGGGTAGAAAGATATAAATAAGGAAAGCTTCCTCCATGTTTTTGCCCAGAAATTTGGGAGACATCTCCTTCTGGGCCTGCTGGCGAATAAATGGTGTAACTCCATTTCTCTGGGCATTGCTTGGTTTTTCTCTGGTCTTCTGTAAGCATCATTCCTTCCGTAACAGGACTAGAGTCAGACAGAGAGAAAGGGAGAGAGAGAGAGAGAGGGAGAAAGAGAGAGAAAGAGAGAGTCTTTTGTATCGGAATCTTGGAAGTGACACTTTTGCCCTATTATGCTACAATTACCAGGGGGAAGGGTTTTGTTGGGAGGCATTTCAGAAACTGCCTAACACATTTTTCAAGCTGATCCCAAGAATTCATGTCCCTTCTGCATGCAAAAGACATTAACTTCCTGTCAAACTCCCACAAAATATTGTCCCATTACATCCTGTCAAAGTTCACAACCTCATTATCTAAATCAGATCCAGGTGTGAATAAGCCTGCTGGAGCAGAATTCCTTCAGATTTGTAAATCTATGAAAAGAAAGATATTAAAAGACAAGTTATTTGTCCCCCTCACCCCACACACACTTAACATACAATTGTGAAACAGGCATAAGATAACAGCTATAGATAATTCTGTTCAAAACAGGGAGGAATAAGAGACAGAAAGAACACACTGGTCCATAGCAATTCTGATATTTATCTGGACAAATGTTGGAGATATGATTGGGCATCAAGCCTGTGAGTAGTTCTCTGTGGCTCTTGGCTCCATCATCTGGGTTCGTCTAACTGCCCTCTGAATCATTTTTTTCCCCATGCATTTGTTTGCAGCTCCATCAGTTCAGTTTGCAGCTCAGTCAACTCCCTTCCAGTGGAATTCTGGGAAGTCCTAGAACCTTTTATTTTGTACTCCTTGTTCCTTTCAGTCCAAGTGGGAAGTGCTTCTGGTTTTCCCAAAAAGTTGATGCACTTCTGTGACTATCCTTGGAGTTTATCCCGTTAGATAAAATCCACATCCACAAACCTCTTCCACTTGGGATCCTCCTGAGATGGCTGAGAAACAACTTTCTTAAGCTTCTTAGTAGGCTATTGTTTATGTCTATAAGCCAATCCTTAACTTCCTAAAGAGCACTTTGCATGACCTAATAATACTGTGATCCTTTTATCATTCTGAGGCCTTAATAAAGGTTTTGTATACTCACACATTTGGGTTATTTTTAGACCACATCTTTGTGCTAGGGCAGTGGTCGGCAAACTCATTAGTCAACAGAGCCAAATATCAACAGTGCTTCTTCAAAATAGACTCGCCCAGGCCAAAAACCAACTTCAGGCCAAAAAGTTTCAATCGCACTATACGTGCACACCCGTGTGATATTTTGTGAAAGAGCCACACTCAAGGGGCCAAAGAGCCGCAGTTTGCTAACCACGGTGCTAGGCCCTAGATGCCATTTCTTAATTTTAACATGTTTCCCTCTCTGGAGAGGCTGAGAATTTTCAAACCATTAAATTCTGGTTCTTCTTTGTTTAAAGGTAGTCAGTCTCCTCCACCTAATGTCTCTCCATTGATATTTCGCTATAAACAGCAAGAAGAAAAATCAGGAAACATCTTCAACTCCGCTTTGAAATCTCCTTTTCTACATCACCAAGTTCATTAGGTACACGTTCTGGTTTTCACATAACTGTGAATGACCATGTTTCTATTTTTGTGCTACCACATAACAAGTAAATTCCCTTCTCCAGTTTTCAGTACTGTTACTCACTTCATTTAGAGCCCTTACTATCAAGGTCTTCAAAGCCCCGATTTCTATTAGCAGTCTGTCCAGAACAATTTAGGTATTTTCTAATGTGCTCTTTAAAATCCTTACAGCCTTTACACACAGCACATTTCCAAAGCCTTTTGTACATTCTTTGTTATGGTGTCATCCAATAAAACGGTATATTTGTATACTATCAAAATGCCTAAAATGCCATTTGTTACCTATAACTGTGTAACAGATTACCGTCCACATTAGTGACTTTAATCGACAACATGTATTACCTCACAGATTTCACAGGTTGGGACTCTGGGTAAAGGTTAACTAGGTTCTCTGATTCAGGTTCTCTCAAAGCTGCAATCATGGTGTCAGACAAGGCCTTAGTCATCGCAAGGTTCAACTAGTAAAGGATCTAAGTTCAAGCTCCCTGACATGGTTGTTGACAGGATTCAATTCCTTATAAACTTGATTTGAGGTCACCTTCAGTTACTTACATGTAGGTTTTTCCATGGCCACTCAAAATAAGGCAGCTGTCCAGCAAGTGTGGCTCAGTGGTTGAACATTGACCCATGTACCAGGATGGTCAATTCCTGGTGGAGACACAAGCCCAGGTAGCAGGCCCAATCCCCCAGTAAGGGGGTGTGCAGGAGGCAGCTGATTGATGTTGATGTTTCTGACGATGTTTCTCTTCCATTGATGTTTCCATGTCTCCCTCTCCCTTCTTCTCTCTCTAAAATCAGTGAAAACATATTTTAAAAAATAAGGCAACTGGCTTCAACAAATCAAGCAAGAGTGAATAGAGTGCAAGCAAGACTGAAATAATAGTCTTTTGTAAGCTAATATTAGTGACATCCCATCTCTATTATTGTATTTTATTCATCAGAAGCAAGTCAAAACCATACAAGGTGTTACACAAGGGCATAAATACCAAGAGGTAGCGATCACTGGGAGCCATTTCTGGAGATGTCAACTATATAATCATAAACTCATTACCCATAATTGGTGAGAAAAAAATACCTATTTTTAAATTATCCAAGGGAGTTACAGAAGAAATTAGAAATATTTGTTCAAGGAAGACCATCTATGTTCATGGAGATACAAATTAATGGATATGCTTATCATTTGATCATCTGTCTAGTGGTAAAAAAGAGCAGACAAGGTGATATCGATAAGCAAACCTTAGCTTCCAAAACGTATTCTGATTTTGGAAGAATTACAGAACTTCTAGAATATAAAGATATTTGATATCATGAAATACCCAAACAAATTGTTATACTTACAGTTAACATTTCACTACCCTCTCTCCAAAAATGATAAAGCTTAGATTCCTGTTAATAGCAAAGTATCAATCAAATAAGCCCAGACATTTCATTATTTGAAAAACTTGTTTTAACACTTTCAAATCTGAAAATAGTTAAACTAATACATACATTTGCTGAAATGAAGTTTCTTGCCAATATCTGAATGTTTGAGTCCCCTCCAGATTCATATGTTGAAATCTAACCTCAAGCTCTTAATCCCTGATAAGGTGTTGGTTTTTGAAGGTGAGGCCTTTGGGAGGTAATTAGGTCATGAAGGCACAGCCCTCATGAGTGGAGTTAGAACTCATAAAAGAGGCCCCCAGATAGCTTGCTCACCCCTTCCACCAGGTAAGGACATAACAAGAAGGTGCCATCTGTGAACCAGGATTCTTGTCCTCACTAGACACTGAATCTGCCAGCACTTTGATCTTAGATTTCCCAGCCTCCAGAACAGGCAAATGTTTGTTGTAAATTTCTAAGCACCCAATTTATGGTATTTGTTATGGTAGTCTGAATAGGCTAAGACAGTTCTCAGGTATTTTTTAATTGCTATTAAGTCTACACACATACACTGGAAGGATACACAATAACTTTTAGAATTGAAGTTATTTTTCAGGAGAAGGTAAAGATAGAAGTATGGAACCATGGGAAAATATTTTATGTATTTCTGCACTAATATGGTTTTCTGAACAAATCTTACTGCAACTTGGGACCTAAATTAGGAGATAAGGCTTAGAGGTTAATTTATGACTAAATAGAATGTGAGAACCACAGAGAGAGGTATGTGTTACATTTCAAACAAGTAGAAGTCACAAGATCATAAAGATATCTTTTGGTTTTAAACTTGAAGACAGCGGTCTTATTTTTCCACTAGAGAGATTTATTCACTTTCCAAAAAATCTGAAAATTCAGGATTTTTCTCCTAACATCTTTAAGGATATTTCCTCAAAAGCTGAGGGCAACAGCTGCCTCTCTCTCCTATGTAAACATCAACATTCTCCTTTTGTTTTGTTTTTTTCGAGGTTTCCTTGTCTACAACAGATCCTCTTAGGTATGATGATGTCTACTTGTCATTGCATCACCTGAGAATTGGGGCAAAAAGAAACTGGTACAAATCTTTGCTGTAAGTAGATAATAATTTTGCTTCAGAAACTTCATATCTGAATTTAAGATAATACTAACAACAGACATATATGGAATATGTCCATATAGGGATATATATGAGAGCTTTAACTGTATCTGTATTGTTTTACTTTTAAAAATATAAATATTAGTATGTTAAAAATCTGGTTTGGGATACAATGATTGCTACATTGATCACATAATTTTAAAATTAACAAATAAAAAATACCTTTTGGTCAACATTTTGGTAAAGAGCCCAGAAAAAAAAAAAACACATAAAGTGATTTTTTAACCTTCAAACACACACACACACACACACACACACACACACACACACACACACGGTCTTCCACAGTGGAAATATAAAGTCAGTAATTTCACTCCAAAATACATAAGGATGATGTCTGCTTTTCAAAAAAGCAATATGAGCTGCTTTGTACTAAGAACCTTGTAAAAAGTAATTCACTGAGTACTTAAAATTTTGATTTGGGGACAGCTTCCTTGAAAGACTATAATGTTAATTAATAAATGCTTTTTATGAAGTGATTACTTTTTTTCTTAACAAATTTGAATCACAAAGGCTATTCTTAAAATTAATTAAACATTTTTTGAAGTGAATGGTTTTGGCTGTAAGGATAATATTGTCATAAAGTTGGCAAAGAGGTCAAGTGAGTGTACTCATGCAATTTAGGTCACATGATGTTCACAAAATTAGAAAATCTTTATTAAATAACTAAGGGATCATATGTGTCCATTTGCAGCAGATGACTGTGCTGACTTCCAAATGGGAACTTCTCCAGATTGGAATAATTTCTCTTGAATAGTTTAATTACAAATCATGTACCCACAGTCTATTAATTACTTGAACTGCTCCCAAATTGTATCACCAGTCATTATTTTTAACTTTAATATGATTGAAGATTTACCTGTGGGGATCTATTAAGGGAAAGGAAAAATTTAATCATATAGCTCAATGATTCTTAAGTCATTAGTCAGCATACCCAGTGAATCAGTTACTAATGTGTTCAACCAGAGATAGTAGAACATGAAAGTTCATTTGAATCATCAAAAAGAAATCAAGAGACACACAGTCCAGTAGTCATACTGCGTGGCTCAATAATGTGACTGGGGACCCATATTTTTTTTATATATCTTTATTCCACTAACATTAATGTGCTAACTTTTATTCCCATTTTTAATGGTTCATGGTCTCCAGATGGTACTTACTGCTCTAAATCACACAGTGGTGTTACAGGTAGATAGAGAATAGAATGAGAAAAATAAATATTGAACCCAGATTGGGGGTAAAACCTTACTAAATATCCCCATCTTACATTACATTTGACAGGATTGCCTGGCTAAGGGAATATGAGAAAGAGACAATATTTTGGGTTCAGAATATTTCTGCACTGTACAAATTTTGGGTTCTATTTTTAAGGAAGAGTGGGAAATTTATATTGGATAAGTATTTCAACATATGAAATAAAATAAGCATCTTTTCTGGGTCATGGTAAATTTGGATTATACAAAGTACACCTCATTAAAAAGGATATTGATTTACATGCAGTAGGGTGTGATAAGAGCCAATAAATAGTGGTAGCTTACTATTTCTTAAAAATACCAGTATTTTATGTGTTAAATAATTAAAAACAAACGTGCTCTGAAGTGGGAGTTATTACCACAAACATAAAAATTATGACCAGAGACGTAAACAATTTTCTCACATTACTCCAGCTATTAAGTAGTAAACCAGAGGATTAAAACTAAGAATTTAAGTCCCTAACCTTATTGTCCTCATTTGTACAATGGAGAAAATAATAGTATACACACACAGTCATGGGGAGAGAAAATACCTTAAAAAGTAAGTTCTCAGTAAACTTCAGTTATTACTATCCAATTGCTTTGTCACATGTTTGTAATATTGGGGGTGGGGGTGGGATAACCATGTCTCTAGATTAGCTTTTTTTGTATATATTCTGCTTTACATATGACACTTAAATACATTTTGGCTTTCCATAAATATGTTTAAAAACAGATTTATTAAAACTAAAATGATTCAGAGAAATGCTCAAAGCAGGATGAATACAGAAAATGATTTTCCTGCAGATAATTTTTAAAATGTAATTAAATTGTTGCTAAAGTACTAAAAACACAAAGCAATCCATTTTATAACATCTTTATAAAAACATAAAAATTGTCTTGCTTAATCTTACAATAACTAAACAAGCAAGTTGTTCCCATTTTTATTTTTTAGAAATGATAAAATTAAAACTCTGCTTGATTAAATAATTGCCTAATTCAAAAGCCTTAGAAACTGGCAGAGGAGGGACCAGAACCAGTCTGCTGTACTAAATTCTAAATCCAATGTTTTAAATATAACTTACAATAATAATGCAATGACATCTTACCTTCATATTTCTGTTGATTCAGAACTTGGATAAGATAATGAGCATTCATTCAAATGTATAAAAACAGGAATGCTTTTTTTATTAAGCTGAATAATTTTTGAAATCTTAATTGCTCATGTGTACATAGAATACTTTTTGTACAAAAGAATACATCCTTGACTTTTAGCTTTCATGTCTTGAAATAAGACAGACTTAAACACAAGTCAATAAAAGTTTAGTGAAAAAATTCAAACTCTTACCAGTAGCTTAAATATTGCTTCCTCTATTAATTTTCTGAATGACCTCAGGAAAATGGTCCAATACATTTGTACATGTTTCCTCATTTTCAAAATGGGAAGTATAATATTTATTTTCCCACCCAACATGGATGTTGTATAAACTAATTAGAGGCCCAGTGCATGAATTTTTGCATGGGTGGGGTCCAGCTGGCCCACCCCAAATTGGGGCGGATAGGGGCTGGGCCTGTCAGGAGGAGGAGATGGCGGGAGGTTGGCCGGCCAACCTTCCCCAATCAGAGACCAATCAGGGCCTGGCCAGCTGGAGGAAGGGGCTGTGGGCGGTGGGCCAGCCGGCCCCACCCCCAATTGGTGTATGTGGGGGGCTATTAGGAGTGAGGCTGACCAGGGGGTAGGGCTGCAGGCCTATCTGGGTGGTTGGGGCCCATCGGGGATGGAGCTGGCCGGGGGTAGGGACCGAGGGAGGTTGGCCAGCTGGTCCAACCCCCTGATTGAGAGGGTTTGCTGGCTGCAGTGGGCATCATAGCAACCAGTCGTTCCGGTCGTTCCGGTGTTCTGGTCACTGTCTTTTTATATATATAGATTAGTCAAATGTATTATCAGGTAAAAGCATGTTCTGAGTAGTTACTTTTACAGAACAGAGAATTGACTGAACAATGTTACTAACATTTTCTAAAAAGTAGTATTGACTGAAAAACAATTCAGGTTTAATGTAAGATATCTTAGTAAATTGAAAACTCATTTGCCCAAAGAAAGAAGTACTTTATTGGGTTTGTTCTTAAGAAAGAATTACCTCTGTGTTTCTAGTGAGTTACAGAAAGATCACCACTGAAAAGTTTATGAGAATTTATCTAGTCCAAAAACTTGTAAGAAATCAAGGGACATAGATTCTTGGCACTAAAATTAACTTTTCATTTCCTGGATTCCTGTCTTCTTCTTATTCTTGAGTCTTCTCTTTAATTTATCTAAAGAAATTCATCCTTTCTTTGAATATTTACAGCAACCTATTACATTTAAAATTTCACATTTAAATTTTATGAAGTAAAACATACATCAGCAGAGTGCACAAATATAAATTCATAGCTCATAAGCCATAGTTCAGTGAGTCATCAGAAAGTTAACAACCCATGTGCCCTGGCTGGGGTGGCTCAGTTGGTTGAACATCCTAAAGGTTGCCAGTTCAATTCCCAATTAGGGCACATACCCAGGGTTGCAGGTTTAATCCCTGGTCAGTGCATGTGTGGGAGGCGGCCAATCGATGTTTCTCTCTCTCTCCCTCTCCCTTCCTCCCTCTCTAAAATCAATTAAAATTTTTGTTAAATGTTCAGCCTTAAATAAAAGTGGATAACACATGTAACCTCAACTTAAGTAAAAAACACACACAACAATTTATGAAGATATTTCACTCTCAAGGAGGTGACACATGACTCTCTATTTCTTTTTTTAAAATATATTTTACTGATTTTTTATAGAGAGGAAGAGAGAGGGATAGAGAGTTAGAAACATAGATGAGAGAGAAACATCAATCAGCTGCCTCCTGCACACCTCCTACTGGGGATGTGCCCACAACCAAGGTATTGACCAGAATCAAACCTGGGACCCTTCAGTCCACAGGCCGATGCTCTATCCACTGAGCCAAACCGGTTAGGGTGACTCTCTACTTAAATTTAGGCTGCTCATATTGACTTCCTTCCAAAGAATGCAGTATGGAAGAGTAAATTTACAGTGGATAAACTAGACCAGCCCTACTTCAGTAGGTATCTAAGGTGATAACTAGCAGATATAAAGGAAGCTAGACATTGGTGAAACTGTTAAGGACATATATATTTTTAAATTAATCTTTATTGTTGAGATTATTATAGATGTCCCTCTTTTTTGTCCCCATAGTTCCCCTCCACCTAGTTCCTACCCTACCCCAGGCCCTCACCACCCTATTGTCTGTGTCCATAGGAATGCATACATGCATATAAAATCTTTGTCTAATCTCTTCCCGCACCCCTCCACACACTCCCTTCCCTCTGAGAATCATCAGTCTATTCCATTTCCATGTCCCCGATTCTATTCCATTCACAAGTTTATTCTGTTCATCAGATTTTTTATTCATTTTATTTTTAGATTCACTTATTGATAGATATGTATTTGCTGTCACTTCGTTGTTCATATTTTTTTATCTTTACCTTTTTTTCTTCTTTCTCTTTTTAATGAATATCCTTCAGCATTTCATATAATACCAGTTTGGTGGTGATGAACTCCTTTAGCTTTTTCTTGTCTGTGAAGCTCTTTATCTGACATTCAATTCTAAATGACAGCTTTGTTGGGTAGAATAATTTTGGTTGTAGGTTCTTGCCATTCATCACTTTGAATATTTCTTGCCACTCCTTCTGGCCTGCATAGTTTCTGTTGAGAAATCAGCTGACAGACATATGGGTACTCCCTTGTAGGTTACTAACTGTTTTTCTCTTGCTACTTTTAAGATTCTCTCTTTGTCTCTTGCCCTTGGCATTTTAATAATGATGTCTTGGCGTGGTCCTCTTTGAGTTCCTCTTGTTCGGGGTTCTCTGTGCTTCTTGGACTTGTAAGTCTATTTCTTTCACCAGGTAGGGGAAGTTTACTGTCATTATTTCTTCAAATAGGCTTTTAGTATCTTACTGTCTCTCTTCTTCTGGCACCCCCATAATTCAGATGTTGTCCCAGAGGCTTCATACACTGTCGTCATATTTTTGGATTCTTTTTTCTCTTCTGTTTTGGTGTTTTTGCTTCCTCATATTTCAAATCATTGATTTGATTCTCGAGATCCTCTAGTCTACTGTTGAAATAATAATTTTAAAAGAATGGTTTTCAGGTCCTTGTATATTATTCTTTATTTCAGTCAGTGTATGCTTACTTTCTGACTGGTTCTTTTAAATTTTTTTGGCATTCTCACTAAGATTCTTGAAAGTTTCACTAAGCTCCTCAGAGGTTTCTAGAAGATTCTTGAGTAACCTTATAACTGTGGCTTTGAACTCTATATCCAGTAGTTTGCTTTCTTCCATTTCTTTCATTTGTGACTTTTTTCTTTGTCTCTGCATTTTGGATGCTTCCCTGTATTTGTTTCTATATGCTGGGTAGCTTTTAAGTCTCCTTGAGTTGATAGAGTGGCCTTGTGTAGTAGGTGTCTTATAGGGCCTAGTGCAGCCGTGGGCAAACTACGGCCTGCGGGCCGGATCCGGCCTGTTTGAAATGAATAAAACTAAAAAAAAAAAGACTGTACCCTTTTATGTAATGATGTTTACTTTGAATTTATATTAGTTCACACAAACACTCCATCCATGCTTTTGTTCCGGCCCTCCGGTCCAGTTTCAGAACCCATTGTGTCCCTCGAGTAAAAAGTTTGCCCACCCCTGGCCTAGTGGCTCAGCCTCCCCACTCACCTAGCTGGACACTATAGGTGCACCCCTTTATGGGCTGTGTGCACAGTCTTTCTGTAGTTGAGCCTTAATTGCTGTTGGTGTCACTTGGAGGAATTTACCTCCAGGCCAATTGGTTGTGAGGACCAGCTGTGACTACAGTGGTAGAGCTCCTGTGCAGGAGACACTCTTATGAGGCAGGACTTGCTTCAGTGGGGCTTTAGTACTCATTGAGTCTGCCCCTTGAGTGTCACTTATGGATGTGAAGATTCGTAATCTGGTATGGTCTCACACTGACCACTGGGTACATTGGATCTTGGGTCTCCAGGGAGGTGCAGAGTCATCCACTACCTGGGGCCACCTAGCAGGAGCTACAGAGATATCTGTAGATTCCTCCTCTTTGTATCGGGTTTGGAAGTGCCCAAACGAGGCCCGACTGTGAAGCAAGGTGCTGGTGCTTGTTCTTGGGCCTTTTATTTATAGGTTTGGGGCTCCCTAACCTAGCTGAAGCTTGTTTGCCAAAGTTTTAGCCTGAGAAAGGACAGACCATTCCTGTGCAGAAGCCGCTGTGCACAGCTTGGGTGGGGTTGTAAATTGGGTGGGGCAGGATCTCAGGAAATCACCAGGGCAGAGCAAACAGAAATGGCTGCCAGTCAGCCCTGCACTGGGAGGTCCTCGCATGGGAACAATGACCACTGTGAGCACTCCATCTGGAAGAAAGCCACCCCTGAGTTCCTGCCCCGATGCTACACAGTTCAGTTTCTCTCCATATGTGTTTGGGTCCCCCTGAGCCTCGCCTGGCACTGGAGCTCAGAGGAAGTGGGAGCTTGTAAATTCAGCTTGTGGTGCTGGCCTTTCAAGAGGAGCAGCTGGGTCTCCAGCAGCCTGTGTGTCACTCAGCCCCAATCTGCACTGTTTTTTACAGTCTGTAGTTTTTACTACCTGTAGGGACTTCTTTTCCCAGCTCTAGGATCCTGGGCTGGGGGTCTGGTGTGGGGCTGGGACCCCTTGCTCCACCCAAGTGGCCTCTGCAGAGGCGATCTCCCTCCCAATTAAAAAAGCGGCACACTTGGGGTGCCGGACCAGCCTGTTCTGTGCCTCTGCACCTCCTACCAGTCTCAGTGTGCTCTCTTCTTTACCTCTCTAGTTGTAGTCCTTCCAGTCAGCCAGCTCTCCTGCAGTTCTGGATGATAGTTGTTCAGTATTTTAATTGTAATCTTGATGTGGTTGTGGGAGGCAGCAAGTACAGGAGTTTACTTGTGCCGCCATCTTGGTTCTCTCATAAGGACATATTTTAATCAACAATATTCTACTGCAATAGGAAAGAGGGTCCAGCATAAATTGAACTCAACATTAATTTGTACAGAGGTGACTTGGTTTTTCAAATGGAGAATGGGGAAGTAGAGAGGGACCAAACAAGGGCTCAATAGAATTAGGGAATTGAAAAATTACAAAACATTCGTCAGGATAGATGCTGATTATTCTGGCTCTGTCTGTTACCTGGAAATTATCAAAGTTAGAGCCTATTCCCTCACAGACACTGGAAGACAAAGGTCTTTTCCTCCCTGAAGATAATAATTTTGAAAGAATGGTTTTCAGGTCCTTGAGACTGATAATCCCAAGTTGTAACTAATCCATAAACATCTCAAAGGAACAGAAGGGTTCACAGTTGTAAACCCTTCTTAGTAAATGCTCTAAGAAAGGGTAGTCATGGGGCCTATTGTCAGTTGTTCCCTAAAACTAACAGTGAATTCTCTTGGCAGCTTTGCGCTTTCTCAGGCAGACACTTTAAGAGGGTGCTAGAGATGTGGCCTTAATCTGTCAGAAATTGTAAGGACTTATTTGAGTCTTTAACTTATGGGTAGGAAAGTGGCTGAACTCTTCTGTATTGACAGTGTGTAGCTTTTATAGGCGAAGTTGAAGCCTCATCCAGAAAATGGCTCAGAGGAGCCTGGCTAGAATTTGGTCAGGGGGATAATTTTTGTCATGTCAAAGGGGATAAGTCATATTGCTAGTAGTGTATGCTTGGTATGATATTATAAAAACTGTACTTTACCACAGTGGGCTTCCTCACCAAAACCCATAATCCCTCCCTAATTATGAGAAAGACAGCAGACAAATCCTAATAGAGGAACATTCTACACAATACTGGACCAGTGATACTCAAATCTATCAAGGTCCTCAAAAACAAGAAAAATTATATGAAAGAGACTGAAGTCAACATCAGGGTGGCATGAGACATCCCTCAACTTGCCCCCACCTTCAACATCAAAAATTCAGGATTCATTACAAACAATTGCAACTCCATGGGAGTTGTAGGATTCAGCTCCATATGCCAAAGGACCCAGAAGGAGTCTGACCCACCTGTGCATCAAGTAATAGAATAATGTGGATCCTGTAGTAGCCTATGAACTGACTCCAGACCCACTTAGCTGCTGTCTGCGTGTACCTGAAGAACACTGACTTAGGAAGTTACCCAAGGAAGAGAGAGCCTTGGTGGAAGTCCAGGTGTGCAGGGAGAAGTTCCAGCACTCCATTGGAACAAAACACAGTTACAACATTTGATGCACTAAAGTGGTTAAAAGGAACAGCTTAAATTTGCCTATATCACCCCTAGCCCATGGCAACACAGTTTAGGTTTAGGTGAGTCCTTTTTCACCCATGATTTCCACTGTGGGGAAAAAAAGTAGGTGAATAAATACCCTACCTGTGTGGAATGGCATAAAAAAAACTCATTTCTCTCTTGCAGCATCCAGAGTACTAAACTGGAAACTCCATGACTGCAGTGAGGGAGGAGATTGGAAGAGCAGCAGAGAAAATATTCTGAAGGAATTAAAGGGACATATGCTCTAACTGTGTTGTGGACTCCATCAGGAAAGCTGCCTATAAGCTGCTAAAAAAGAGACATGGAAAATGCCATGAATCCTCCCACTACCCCTAGTGCTCCACATGCCTCACCCACATACACCCCCACTCTGTGGCTGGCACCCTGTGCATGTTCCCAAGGTCAGAAGCAAAGCAAGTTTGGGCAGATAGCTAGGAAGCACAGCAGAAAGTAGGCCAGGCCAGGGTCTGTGAGACAGGAAAAAACTTAAAACTTGAGCTATAATACCACCTTCAGGAAAACTAAAGAGATAATATGAGCAGCTGGCCTGGTGCAGTGGAGAATCAAAGGAATAAATACAAGTTTAATAATCCTATCTAATAAAGAGGGAATATGCTAATTGACCCTCACACCGTCACAAAGGTGGCAACGCCCACAGCCAATAAGGAGGGAATATGCTAATTGACTGCTCCGCCCTCAAAGATGGTGGCACCCACAGCCACAAGATGGCTGGCAGGGGAGGGCAGTTAGGGGCGACCAGGCCAGCAGGGGAGGGCAGTTGTGGGCAACCAGGCCTGCAGGGGAGGGCATTATAATAAACTTATAGCAAAGATAAAGAATCCAAAAAATAGAGAAAATAAAATTATAATCTACAAAGGAATCCCCATCAAGCTAACAGCAGATTTCTCAGCAAAACAAAACAAAAAACGTTAATAGAAGCCATGATGTGTCCTGGTATGGGCCTCTTGAGCTCATCTTGTTCGGGTTTCTCTATACTTCCTGAACTTGTATGCTTATTTCCTTAACCAGGTTAGTGAAGATTTTTGATTATTTTTTCACATAGGTATTCAATTCCCTGCTCTCCTTCTCCTTCTGGCACCCCTATCATGCAAATGTTGGTATGCTTGAAGTTTTCCAAGGCTCCTTAAACTATCCTCATTTTTTTAGATTATTTTTTATTTTTGCTGTTTTGATTGGGTATTTTCTGTTACCTTATCTTCATAATATCTGACTTTATTTTCTGTTTCAGCTACTTCACTGTGGATCCCCTGTAATGTATTCTTCATCTCAGTTAATTTATTCTTCATTTCTGATTAGATTATTTTTATGTTTTCTAGTTCCAGCCTATCACTTTGTTAAAGTTCTAAGATCACCTCCTCTTCCCCTAAGTTCATTGAGCAGCCTTATTACCAGTGTTTTGAACTCTGCATCTAGAAGATTGCTTGTCTCTTTTGTGTAGTTATTTTTTGGAAGATTTTGAGAAGAGGTGGCATTAGCTCTTTAAATATTTGGCAGAATTCACCATTAACCACCTGGGTCTGGGCTTTTCTTTTTTAGGAGTTTTTTGATTGTTGATTCATTGTCCTTATTCATTATTGGTCTGTTCATATGTTCTATTTGTGTGATTAAATCTTGGTAAGTTTTATTTTTCTAGGAATTTACCCATTCTTCTAGGTTTTCTATTTTGTTGGCATATGAATGTTCAAAGTAGTCTCTTATGATCTTATGCATTTCAGTGGTGTCAGTTGTAATGTCTCTTTTTTTCTTTTCTGATTTTATTTAAATTTTCTCATTTTTTTCTTAGTATAGCTAGAGGTTTGTCAATTTTATTTATCTTTTCACTTTCGAAAGTTTAGTTAATTTAGGTTCATTGCTTCTTTAACTCTCTTATGTGTTGGAAAACAATCTGATGTTTTAGCTTCCCCAGCTTGTTATGATTGTTAGGGTGGAAGCATCTGTCTCTAGTGACATTCCACATCCTCATCACAAGCAGATGACTGAAAATCTGTTTTTAAATCTATAGTAAATATTGCAAAATTTATTATTATCAAGAGAAACAAGGAGTTCAAAAATGACTACTGTTTTTCTAAATCTAAGGTACCATATTATATAACATATTTCAAGTAATTCATAAAAGTTTTCATTTTTTGAAGTTAAAAAAATCAGTAAAACCAACAATTAAAATAATGTCACTTACAGGTACATTTAATTGTAATGCCATTGCTATGTATTTTAAATAAAATAGCATAATTATTATCATAAGGAAGCAATATGTCTTCAAATTTTATTGGTAAATTTCTATTTGCAAGTTATAAATGTACTTAATGTGATGCGTGGAAGGCTCTTTACTCATAATAAATGTGTTATGGACACTACTATTGTAACAGGAAATAAAAACTGTATACTTCTCTGACTAACCATGAAATGGAATTAGAATAAAATGTACTAACAAGCTAATAAGAGGAACTTACATACTGACAGTGTCCTTATTGCAGGCATCACCAGTTCCAGTTCCTGTTTGTACCAGACAAGACTTTGACCACAACTTCAGTTGGCATAGATCGCACAACTGCAGGGACTTGGCTAGCACTGCCAGTAATGCTGATATTAAAGATCCATATTGGGACCAGCAAGGCCACTGCCAGCACATCCACCGGCCCTCCTCCTGATTTCCTTGTTCTGCTTTCCATCTCCCTCCCTATAAAAAACCCTGCCTGTACTGAGATGCTAAGATGGGCTTTGCCACAAGAGTCCCCCATCTTCTCAGGTGACTGGCACTTCAATAAACATCTTTCCTTTCTCACCAGCACCTATCTCACCAGTTTGCCTTTCGTGGAAAAGGGTAGCCTACCTTGGATTCAGTTTCACTATTATGTTGTTCCTCAAACAAACAAAGCTAAATTTTATTAATTTATTTGAAATTTATGCATAAATAAAAAGGATCTAAAGAGAATCTTTGCAGCTGTGGGATATCACCAGCCTATATCCACCCATTCTCCTCAACCAAAAAGAATTAAAATGCAACAACAAAGTCACTCATTGTTATTTGTTTGCATAAGAAAGAATTTCTAATAATATTAATAATGGAGATGTAAAAAACATACAAAACAGCACCAATGAAATAACAGACTTAAGAATTCAAATAATGATCTCAGATGATTACTTAGACAATCCAACTGAAATGAGGATAGAAATTCAAAATACTTTTTCTCCCTCAATTTAAATATCTAATCCTATAGGGCAAAAATTTATTAGAGATTCTAAAAATACCTCAAATGGAACTCTTTCTGAGGAAATGGTTTTGTAAAGTAGTGGAATTAAATGGCTGATTACATAAAGAGCTACAATCTTGAATTTATTAAAAGACAAGAAACGTGTTAGCTACTTCCTGCCAGAAATCTATGGCTTTTTAAGAGTGGTGAAGTGAATAAAGATATATAACATAAGTAGAATAATTATTTGAAATATCACACTCTATTGCTTTAAAAAAAATCCTGCCTCTTCCCTCATTATTTATCTCTCTTGGTAACAATTTCACATACACAGCCTAATATCTGGAATGCAACACATACTGCATAAACATTGTTGAGAAAATTAAAAAACTAATTCATATTTTATACTTCAGTGATGACTATTTATTTTTAGGTTAAATTATAGAAGTATTTCCCAAAAATTATGCAGATGTGTGCTATATTTCTGAGGAGAAGGAAGGTAAGTTTAGATAAATCTGAAATTATTGGGTTTTCTCAAAGTTGAAGTGAAGCCTTCTAACTTCTAACTTTAACATTCATTTTATTTAATAACTAGAGGCCCAGAGCATGAATCTGTGCAAGGGTGGGGTCCCTCTGGGTGGCCTGCAGGGATTGGGCTGAAACCCACAGTCCAACGCCACCTGCAGTTCCTACCTGCGTCTCCCGCTCATCCCAGCCCCACTGTGCCTGCCACAGGCTCGCGCCCAATCAGCTTTGATCGGGAGAGGCTCACTGTGCCACAGCAGCACTCGCCAGCCATGAGACCTGCGTCTGGCACCCTCCCAAGGGGAGTGGCCTGCGGAATCAGGCTGAAACTAGCTCTCCGACATCCCCCAAGGGGTCCTAGAGTACGAGAGGGCACAGGCCTGGCTGAGGGACCCCACCGGTGCACGATTGGGCTGGGGAGGGACCGTGGGAGAGCTCCAGGGCATGTCCAGCCCATCTAGCTCAGTCCCAATCAGCCAGACCCCAGCAGCAAGCTAACCTACCAGTCGGAGCATCTGCTTCCTGGTGGTCAGTGCGTGTCATAGTGATTGGTCAACTGTCTGTCCCCTGGTGGTCAGTGCATGACATATCAAGTAGTTGAGCAGCCTTAGCATATCATTAGCATATCACGCTTTGATTGGTTATTCGGTTGTTCTGCCATTCGGTCTATTTGCATATTACCCTTTTATTATATAGGATGGTTTTTGTTATTCACTATTATTCATTTTTCTTTAAAATATTTCTTAATTTTAGCTAATAAACTAAGATAATCCTTACTTATGCCACTATATGAGAGGAAATAATAAAAACAAAAGACAACAAAAAAATTTAAAAAAGATTTATATAAATTCAAATATTAATAAACATTTTTTCCAAGAAAAAGTTCTGTCTAGACATTGTTACTCTATTATTAAACCAGTATTGTAATCGTTTTGTTATAATAAATTTGAAATATTTTGGTGAGATATTAAAATAATTTGTTTATATGCCATTTAAAATCATCATGAAGAATTAACATTTTGATGCTAAGAGGAAAAAATAATAATTTCAACCATTTGCCATACATGAGAGAAAGGCATTTTATCCTCCGAGACTAGGATAGTGCCTTCACATAGTCAACATTTATTACATTTATTATATCGCTCACTTTTACTTATATTTATTAATTGTGTTAACTATATTACTAATATCTAACAAGGCTACCTTATTTGTACATGTTATGTTATTTCAGCAAGAGATAAAAATAATTGGCTTGTTATTTATAAGAATATTTGGAATTGGTTTTATAGATACTGCTAGTATCTACCTTTGTTGGACCTTTTTTTATTTCTTGTGCCATACACGAGTTTGTTACACAATACTGTATTATATACTAGCCTTATTAATTCAAAAGTTTTGTTGAGAGCCTTCTATGTGCCAGGAATTCTTTATAGATTTGAATAAGATACAATAGATTCTTTCCAGTAGTAATAAATATTACAAAGAAGGCAAAACAAATAGAGAAATTTCCTTGGTGGCAAAGAATGAACCATTTGAAAAGGTACTAATGATCTGGACATACATGAATAGAAGAAACTATCCATTGGAAGATCAGATTGGAAGAATCATTAAGAGGATTAAATTAGCCTGAGTCAAGGATCAGGAAAAAAAGAACAGTGTCTGCTGTAATGCAGTGAGTAAGATGTAGGCTGGCATGAAATACAGCCAAATTATGTAAAAAATAAGACAGTTTTCAGATATTCTAATTACAATGGAAGCATATTAAATTCAAAACTAGAATTGATCAAAGTGTGGCTTAAAATTTAAATGGTTAATCCTAGTTTGATGATTGGGTATTGAGAACAGAAGATGAGGGACAAGTTAGGAGGTTATTATAGTCAACCAGGTGAGAGGTGATAATGACTTAAACTATATTATAGTAGTGAAGTTAGGACGAAGTGAATTTTATCAATATATTGTGGATCCATATTGGGTTAGAGTGTGAGGAAAAGAGAATAATCAAAAAATATTCATTAAAAGTTCATGAGGTTATATGCTTTGTAGTATCAATAATTTGGCCAAGGACAACCACATTATTTTGATTTGAGCAACTGGATGGATGATATTTCCACTTACCTAGATGCTGAGGACTGGAGAATTAAGAAGTGGAATTATTATTTTCATATTGATTATATCAATAGGCAACATAATAGACATCACAAACTTGCTGGGAAACTAGGATTATTCATTGTCTTAAATTGATGCATGTTGAATATACCATAAAGATATTTTCATTTGCACACTCAAGCATTCTGATTGATTTGAGTAATTCCAGAGCACATCTTGCCCATGTATTTCAAAGACAAATTAATGGACAGCTTGATACCTCAAAGGGGAAAACCTGCTTATGCAGTATTCCTTGTCTTTTTAGAAGCTTAGAATAAAAACTGTTATTCATCATAAATTAAAGCATTTTAGAACCGTGAGCCTTTAAATATCACTGTAATTTAAGGACCTCTCTTTTAAAAAATTCCCCATTTTTTCCCTCAAAGCAGAGATCATAAAACATTAAATCAACATAGAGAAAAAATAGTTTTTTAAAACATTTTCTTTAACATTTAAGGAATCTCTTGATTATTGAAATTTTGTTTGCTACTAAGAACAAAATGATTTATTTGTTTTGTGCTATTATTTTAAATGAAAAATATAGGATTGAGGAGTACAAAACAGCTAATTAAAAATATCAGGCATATAACATATTGTTTTCTTGTGTATTATAAGATGTCACTATCACTTCTCAAATTATAGTTGTTCATTTTAATGAGTATACTCCATTCATGATGTCAATATAAAATTTAAACAAGTCCCATGTTTAAAATAATTTCATTATTAATATAATTAAATATTAATATCTTCTCAGTCATAATTTTTTACTTAATTGTGAATTGTATGTGCATATATAAATAGCTCTTACTGCTTCATTTCTGAGATATTGGCCTCTTCCAGGCAAAATTAAACTAAAAGGATTTGTCACTAATTAGTGAAATATAAGCCAAAAATTTGAAAAGTATATAATATTTGTATTTTAGCAGGTACTAGCATGTTCTGGGATTGTGTATTACTATATGACTAGTTTTTTGTAGAGACTATTGGCAATATATCATTTAATGCAAAATTACATTCTATATGCAGGGATTCAGAGGGAAAAGAATAAAGGTAGTTAACCCCCTGATTATAAACCTTTAGGAACAGACACTTAAAATTGAATTTTTATTATCAACTAGTTAGATATTAAGTTTTTACTTTACAATTCAGCCTCCCAGAATTCTCAGATCACCAGAAAGACTTATTGAATACACATTTTCCCAAACAGTCCAATGGGAGAGAGAAGAAACCTTGCTGAGGACCAAACAGGAAATACACATACACACTCACAAAGTAAGAGTCCGAGCTCTTAACCACCACTTCAGTCATGTTATGATTGACCTGCACAAAAGACCAGCTTTTTACAAAACATGGAGGTATGTAAAACAAGGGATAACACAGGGGAAAGAGAAGAACAGTGGAAGTGACTTATGGTCAGAGTGGAGACAGCAACAATATTGTAGTTCTAAAGGTGACAGAGATGAGGTCAGTGTGCTACACTGCTCCAATAAACATATGTGTGTGAGAGAGTGTATGCCTGTATGTAGTTTAGGATTTGCAGAAAATGGTGGTGACCCATATTTTGTAGATGTAACAATATTTTTTTGCATTTTATTTATATTTTCTTCATTATACCATATCATTAATTATATAATAATATATTCAAACAGAAATGTTTATTCTAAATGAAATACACTGCTTCATATTCCCCGGGTGAGCAGGCTTAAGCTGGCATTCAGACATCCTCTGGCAGAGCGGGAGCCTTCAGGGGATGTCCACTTGCCAGGGGGAGCAGGCCTAAGCTGCAGTCGGACATCCTTAGCACTGCTGAGGAGGCGGGAGAGGCTCCCGCCACCATCGCTGTGCTGGCAGCCATCAGCCTGGCTTGTGGCTGAGCAGAGCTCCCCCTGTGGGAGTGCACTGACCACCAGGGGGCAGCTCCTGCATTAAGCGTCTGCCCCCTGGTCGTCAGTGTGTGTCATAGTGACCAGTCATTCCCAGTCGTTCTGCTGTTAGGGTCAATTTGCATTTTACCCTTTATTATATAGGACTAGAGGCCTGGTACACAAAAATTTGTGCACTCGGGGGGGAGGGGGGATCTCTCAGCCCGGCCTGTGCCCTCTCACAGTCTGGGACCCCTCAGGGGATGACCATCTGCTGGCTTAGACCCTCTCCCCAGGGGATTGGGCCTAAGATGGCAATCAGACATCCCTCTGGCAGCCCGGCAGCCCTTGGGGGATGTCCACTTGCCAGCGGGGAGCAGGCCTAAACTGCAGTCGGACAACCTTAGCGCTGCTGAGGAGGTAGGAGAGGCTCCCACCACCACCGCTGTACTGGCAGCCATCAGCCTGGCTTGTGACTGAGCAGAGCTCCTCCCATGTGAGAGCGCCCTGACCACAAGAGGGCAGCTCCTGCATTGAGCATCTGCCTCCTGGTGGTCAGTGTGTGTCATAGTGACCAGTCATTCCCAGTCCTTCTGCTGTTAGGGTCAGTTTGCATATTAACCTTTTATTATATAGACTAGAGGCCTGGTGCACTGGTGGGGGCCGGCTGGTTTGCCCTGAAGGGTGTCCCGGATCAGGGTGGGGGTCACGCTTGGGTGCCTGGCCAGCCTGGATGAGGGAATGATGGCTGTTTGCAGCTGGTCACACCCCCTTCAGGGTGAGGGTCCCCACTGGGGTGCCTGGCCAGTCTGGGTGAGGGGCTGAGGGCCGTTTTCAGGCTGGCGGGTGACTGAAGCTCCCAACCTCTCCTTTTATTCTTTTGTTTTTATTATTCTGGGATTTATTTACCTTCTATGGCTGTCACTGAAACTGAGAGCCTGCTTTAGCTCTGAGGCTTGGCTCCAGCTCTGAGACCTCGGCTGCTGAAAGCAGGTATCTGGGTTTGTTTGGCTTCTATAATTGAAACACTGTTGCAGCTCCAGCTCTGAGGCCCAGCTGGCTGAAAGCAGGTTTCTGGGGTTTGTTTAGCTTCTATAATTGCAACGTTGTTTCTTAGAGTGCAGCTCAGAGGCCGGCAGCATCAGGCGGGGAACCTTGGCTTCCTCCATCACTGGAGCAAGCAAGCCTCCTGTTTGCTTCAGCTGCCTGGCTGCTGGCCGCCATCTTGGTTGGCAATTAATTTGCATATCGCCCTGATTAGCCAATGGGAAGCGTGTTGGAGGTATGGTTAATTACTATGTTTGTCTATTATTAGATAGGATAGGGTACTAGTGAGTTATTGAAAATACTAATGACAGACATTTAATGGGCTTCAATATTCTTTTGAAAGGTCCAATGAGTCCATTGTTCTTTTGAAACTGGTAATGATTTTTCAAACTTGGATTAGCTAAATATTTTCTCTGTGTACAATAAGTGTGGGGTCACTATAATTGTCTAGAAAACCATAGAGCCAGTTTTTAATTATTTATTCCCATAAATTACTAGTTTTAAATTTGAAGATTACCTTATAATTTTTTTTTTAATATATTTTATTGATTTTTTACAGAGAGGAAGGGAGAGAGATAGAGAGTTAGAAACATCGATGAGAGAGAAACATCGATCAGCTGCCTCCTGCACATCTCCCACTGGGGATGTGCCCGCAACCCAGGTACATGCCCTTGACCGGAATCGAAACTGGGACCCTTCAGTCCGCAAGCCGACGCTCTATCCACTGAGCCAAACCGGTTTCGGCCTTATGATGTTTTAATACTTGGACATTTCTATTCTTAAGATTTTTCAGTGATACTCCCTACCTGGCTTGCCCCTCTACGCCAGAGTTCTGAGTCCAGAATTAAAAATATTTAAAATTTTTAAAAAATATTTTTAAAGTATTACATATGTTCCCTTTCTGCCCCCATTGACCTCTTCTAGCCCACCCCTGTCCTCCATCCCAGGCCTTCACCACCCTATTGTCTGTGTCCATGGGTTATGCATATATACATACAATTTCTTTGGTTGATCTCTTCCCATGTACCCACCCTCCCCCACCTTCTCTCTGAGATTCCACAGTCTGTCCCATGCTTTCATGTCTCTGGATTTATTTTGCTCATCAGTATATTTTGTCCATTAGATTTCACTTATGATACTTGTCTTTCTCTGACTGGCTTATTTCATTTAGCATAATACTCTACAGATCCTCCCATGCTGTTTCAAAGGGTAAGAGATCCTTCTATTTTTTTTAAATATATATATATTTTATTGATTTTTTACAGAGAGAAAGGGAGAGGGATAGAGAGTTAGAATCATCGATGAGAGAGAAGCATCGATCAGCTGCCTCCTACACACCCCCCACTGGGGATGCGCCCACAACCAAGGTACATGCCCTTGACTGGAATCGAACCTGGGACCCCTCAGTCCCCAGGCCGATGCTCTATCCAGTGAGCCAAACCGGCTAGGGCGATCCTTCTATTTTTATTGCTGCATAGTATCCCATGATGTAAATGGACCACAGCTTTTTTATCCGCTCACCTACTGATGGGCACTTGGACTGTTTCCAGATCTCAGCTTTGTAAATTGTGCTGCTGTGAACGTAGGGATGCACACGTTCTTTCTGATTGGTGTTTATAGTTTCTTAGGATATATTCCTAGAAGTGGGATCACTAGGTCAAATGGCAGTTCCATATTTAATTTTTTTGAGGAAATTCCATACTGTTTTCTATAATGGCTGCACCAGTCTGCATTCCCACCACCAGTGTACTAGACTTCCCTTTTGAAGACACCATAGGCAGCAAAATCTCAGACATCTCTCATATCAATATATTTATCGATACATCTCCAAGGGCAAAGGAAACTATGGAGAGAATAAATAAATGGGACTACATCAAAATAAAAAGCCTCTGCACAACAAAAGAAATCATCAACAAAATGAAAAGTGAGCCCACTGCATGGAAGAACATTTTTGGCAATGATACATCTGATAGGGGGTTAATATCCAAAATATACAAGGAACTCATACAACTCAACAAAAGGAAGACAAACAATCCAATTTAAAAAATGGGCAAAGGACCTAAATAGAACTTCTTCAAAGTAGACACAGATGGCCAAGAGACATGTGAAAAAATGCTCAAAGTCACTGATCATCAGATAGATGCAAATTAAAATGACAATGAGGTATCACCTCACACCTGTCAGAATGGCCACTATCAGCAAATCAACAACTGACAAGAATGTGGAGAAAAATGTTTAAATTTGAACACTACAACTACTTACATTTTAATTTTCTGAGAAAGAGAATATTTGTTAGATAAATTCTATTTACTTGTATTAATAAAATAATTTAGAACAAAATCTATTTGTTTATCTCACTTTTTTATATTTCCTCAATTGTAAAAATCCCTCCTTTTTTAAACAGTAAAACCAGAAGTAAGCCCACACAAGGATTATATACCTCATTTTTTTCTATAACTTAGACTTGAAATTTAAGAATACATAATTTAGTAATAAAAACAATGTATATTTGCATTAAAATACATTTATGAAATACTATAATAATGAATATTTTTATCTACATTCCTGAAATTTATGGAGAATTATTTTTAGTACAGCTATTTAAATGTAAAATGGTCTCCATTAAGTCATACCATGATTTCATTAGTTTTATTGCAGTCAATAATTTAAATTGCTTAATTAAATTTAATTCATGTTTAGTTTTATAGTTTATAATTAATTATGATGTAATCAGCATACTTATATTCATCAACCATAATTTAAAGAAGCAGCATATTATCACTCTTGTCAGATTTTCTTGATGAAATTCATGTCATTCTTATTAATTTACTCAGGAAAGGATTTTTTGAAATGTAAGGGAATAATAATATGACAAAGAAAGAAAACACTTCAGTCTAGCCAGGTTGAGCATCAATCTGATACACCAGGGTTGTGGGTTCCATGCCAGGTCAGGGCACATAGGAGGATCAACTGATGAATACATAAATAGGTAGAACAACAAATCTATTTCTCTCTCTATCTCTCTCTCTCTTTCTTTCTCTCTCTCCCACCCACCCCTTTCTCTCTTTTTCTTAAAATCTATATATATATAACCCTAATATGCAAATACACCAAATAGCAGAACAACTGAACAACCTGTTGATATGTGCTGACCAAAAGGGGGCACACGTGAAACATGGCGGGCGTCAGCCACAGGGGGATGGTGGAGAAGGTGAGTGTGGGTGCCAAACCAAGGCCAGACTGAGGCAGGGCACTGGTTACTGTCATCAGGGTGAGCCTCTGGTGGTTACTGAAAATTCTTTGCTCCTGCGTGCCACAGTCCCACCTGGTGCTCGCACCTGCTGCCAGCGCTGGCCCTGCTCGCACCCACTGCTGACGCCTGGTGCCAGCCCCGATCGCTCTGTACTGTCAGCAGGTGCGAGCAGTGGCTGCCAGCCCCAATTGCCCCCCAGGGCTTCTCCACCTTCCCCTGCTCCTGAGGGGTGATCGGGACTGGCAGTTGCCTCTCGCACCCACTGGCAGTGACAGCCCCGCTCACACCCACAGCTGGCGCTGGAGCTGCTGCTCACACCCGCTGCTGGTGCCCAGTGCTGACTCCGATCACTTGGCATAGTCAGTGGGTGTGGGCAGCGGGTGCCAGCAGTGGCTTCTCCACCTCCCCCTGCTCCTGGGGGGCAATTGGGGCAGCAGCTGCCGCTCACACCCACATACAGCACCAGCCCCGCTAGCCCCCGCTGCTAGTGCCGGCCCCAATCACTCTGCCTAATCAGCGGGGTGGGCGCTGTCAGCACGCAGGGATGGCGGCAGCTGAAGCGGGGCTGCCAAGAGACAGGGGACCAGGGGACCGGGAGCCATGGCAGGAGGGGCTAGCCAGGGGCACGGAGGATGGGACTAGACCTGCCCCTGTGCACACTGCAGCCTTGCAGGCCCACAGTTCCTTTTAAGGTGCACTGACTCATGCACTGGGCCCCAAGTCAATTAATAATTTTTTTCTTATGATAGTATACATATTTTTCCTATCCCCATGCCC
>NW_005871309.1:493071-512790 GCF_000147115.1 Myotis lucifugus
CTGTGTCCATTGGTTAGGCTTATATGTATGCATACACGTCCTTTGGTTGATCTCTCCCCCTTACCCCCACCCTCCCCTACCTTCCCTTTGTGGTTTGACAGTCTGATAGATGCTTCTCTGTCTCTGGATCTGTTTTTGTTCATCAGTTTATGTTGTTCATTATAGTCCATAAATGAGTGAGATCATATGATATTTATCTTTCTCTGACTGGCTTATTTCGCTTAGCATAATGCTCTCTAGTTCCACCCATGCTGTTGCAAAAGGTAAGAATTCCTTCTTTTTTACCGCAGCATAGTATTCCATTGTGTAGATGTACCACAGTTTTTTAATCCATTCATCTGCTCATGGGCACTTAGGCTGTTTCCAAATCTTAGCTATGGTGAATTGTGCCGCTATGAACATAGGAGTGCATATATTCATTCTGATTGGTGTTTCTAGTTTTTTGGGATATATTCCTAGAAGTGGGATCACTGGGTCAACTGGGAGTTCCATTTTTAGTTTCTTGAGGAAACTCCATACTGTTCTCCACAGTGGCTGCACCAGTTTGCATTCCCAACAGCAGTGCATGAGGGTTCCTTTTTCTCCACATCCTCGCCAGCACTTGTCCTTTGTTGATTTGTTGATGATAGCCATTCTGACAGGTGTGAGATGGTACCGCATTGTCGTTTTGATTTGCATCTCTCTGATGATTAGTGACTTTGAGCATGTTTTCACATGTCTCTTGGCCTTCCTTATGTCCTCTTTCGAAAAGCATCTATTTAGTTCTGTTGCCCATTTTTTGATTGGGTTGTTTATCTTCCTTTTGTTAAGTTGTATGAGTTCCCTGTAAATGTTGGAGATTAAACCCTTATCGGAGATAACATTGGCAAATATGTTCTCCCATTCAGTGGGCTTTCTTGTTTTGTTGCTGGTTTCTTTTGCTGTGCAGAAGCTTTTTATTTTGATGTAGTCCCATTTGTTTATTTTCTCTTTAGTTTCCATTGCCCTAGGAGCGGTATCAGTGAAGAAATTGCTTCGGCATATGTCTGAGATTTTGCTGCCTGTAGATTCCTCTAGTATTTTTATGGTTTCCATCTTATGTTTAAGTCCTTTATCCATTTTGAGTTTATTTTTGTCTGTGGTGTAACTTGATGATCTAGTTTCATTTTTTTGTATGTATCTGTCCAATTTTCCCAACACCATTTATTGAAAAGACTGTCTTGACTCCATTGTATGTTCATGCCTCCTTTGTCAAATATTAATTGGGCATAGTGGTTTGGGTCGATTTCTCGGTTCTCTATTCTATTACATTGATCTATATGTCTGTTCTTGTGCCAGTACCAAACTGTTTTGAGAACAGTGGCTTTGTAATACAGCTTGATATCTGGTATTGAGATCCCACCTACTTTGTTCTTCTTTCTCAGGATTGCTGCAGCTATTCGGGGTCTTTTCTTATTCCAGATGAATTTTTGGAGAGTTTATTCTAGGTTTGTGAAATATGCTTAGTATTAATGGGGATTGCATTGAATCTATAGATTGCTTTGGATAGTATGGACATTTTGATGATGTTGATTCTACCAATCCATGAACATGGTATGTTCTTCCATCTGTTTATGTCTTCCTCTATCTCTTTTGTCAGTGTCCTGTAGTTTTCTGCATACAGGTCTTTTACCTCCTTAGTTAAGTTTATTCCTGGGTATCTTAAATTTTTTGGTGCTTTTTTAGTCTCTCTTTCTGTAAGTTCACTATTGTTGTATAGAAATGCCATAGATTTCATGGCATTAATTTTGTATCCTGCTACATTGCCAGATTCATTTATTAAGTCTAATAATTTTTTATGGAGTTTTTAGGGTTTTCTATGTACAGTATCATGTCATCTGCAAATAAGGACAGTTTTACTTCTTCTTTTCCAATTTGGATGCCTTTTATTTCTTCTTCTTGTCTGATCGCAAAGGCTAGTACGTCCAGTACTATGTCGAACAGGAGTGGTGAGAGTGGGCATCCCTGTATTGTTCCAGTTCTTAAGGGGAAGGGTTTTAGTTTTTGCCCATTGAGTATGATGTTGCCTGCTTGTTTGTTATTTATGGCTTTTATTATGTTGATGTATAAACTTTCTATTCCCACCTTGCTGAGAGTTTTTATCAAGAAAGGGTGCTGGATTTTGTCAAATACTTTTTCTTCATCAATTGATATGACTATGTGATTTTTATCTCTCAATTTGTTTATGTAATATATCATGTTTATTGATTTGCGGACATTGTACCACCCTTGCATCCCTGGAATAAATCCTACTTGGTCATGGTGTATGATCTTTCTGATGTAATGCTGGATCCGATTTGCTAGAATTTTGTTGAGGATTTTGGCATCTATGTTCATGAGGGATATTGGGCTATAATTCTCTTTTATTGTGTTGTCTTTATCTGGTTTTGGTATTAGGGTAATGCTGGCTTTTGTTTGCTGGAAGCTTTTTGACTGCTTCAATTTCTTCCATAGCAGCCTATTGAGATTTTTAGAGTCTTCCTGATTGAGTTTTGGAAGGTTGTATTTTTCTAGGAATATGTCCATTTCCTCCAGGTTGTCCAGTTTGTTGAAATAGAGTTGTTCATAGTATTTTTTTAACAATCCTTTTTATTTCTGTGGGGTCTGTTGTTATTTCGCCTCTTTCATTTCTGATTTTGTTTATTTGGGTCCTCTCTTCTTGCTTCTTGGTTAACCTGGCTAGAGGTTCATCAATCTTGTTTATCCTTTCAAAGAACCAGCTCTTGGTTTCATTGATCCTTTGTATTATTATTATCATTATTATTATTATTATTATTATTATTATTTTGGTCTCTATGTCATTTATTTCTGCTCTGATCTTTATTATCTCCTTCCTACTCCTCTCTCTGGGATTTTCTTGTTGCTCTCTTACTAATTCTTTAAGTTGTAGAGTTAGATGATTTACTACCATTTTTTCTTGTTTTCTGAGGTAGGCCTGTAGAGATATAAACTTCCCTCTCAGGACTGCTTTCATTGTGCCCCATAGATTTTGGATTCTTGTGTTTTCATTTGTTGTTAGTTTACAGGATATTTTTAATTTCTTCTTTGATCTCTTTGGTAACCCAATCATTGTTTAATAGGATGCTATTCAGCTTCTAAGTGTTTGATTTTTTTTGACTGTTTTTATTGTAGTTTGTTTCTAATATTATGCCATTGTGGCCTGAGAAGATGCTTGATATGATTTCAACATTCTGAATTTGGAGAGATTTTGCTTGTGACCCAATATGTGGTCTATTTTTGAAAATGTCCCATGTGCACTTGAGAAGAACGTATATCCATGGCTTTGGGATGAAATGTTCTGAAGATGTGAATTAAGTCCATCTGATCTAGTGAGTCATTTAGGATTGCTGTTTCTTTGCTGATCTTTTTGTCTAGAGGATTTATCCAGTGATGTCAGTGGTGTATTAAAGTTCCCTACTATGTTGTCAATCACTACCTTGATATCTTCTAAGAGGTTTTTTATGTATTTGAGTGCTCCTGCATTGGGTGTGTATATGTTTATCAGGGTTATATCCTCTTGTTGTATTGATCAATTTAGTATTATGAAGTGACCTTCCTTATCTCTTGCTATGGCTTTCACTTTGAGGTCTATTTTGTCAGATATAAGTATTGCTACCCCAGCTTCTTTTTCATTTCCATTTGCCTGAAAGATATTTTTCCATCCCTTCACTTTCAGTCTGTGTGAGTCCCTTGTTCTGAGGTGGGTCTCTTTTATACAGCATATATTTGGGTCATGTTTTCTTTATCCATTCAGCCACCCGATGTCCTTCGATTGGAGCATTTAGTCCGTTTACATTTAAAGTTATTATTGATAGGTACTTGTTTGTAGCCATTTTTATTTTTTGTGCCTGTGTTCCTTCTTACCTTTTTATTTCTTCTTTTTACACTAGTCCCTTTAGCATTTCTTGCAGTGATGGCTTGGTGGTGATAAACTCCCTTAGCCTTTGTTTGTCTGTCAAGCTCCTTATTTCCCCTTCAATTTTGAATGATAACCTTGCTGGGTAGAATATTCTTGGATTCAGTCCCTTGCTTTGCATCACTTTGTAAATTTCTTTCCATTCTTTTCTGGCCTGATGTGTTTCTGTTGAGAAATCATTTGATAATCTAATGGGAGACCCCTTGTATGTAACTTTCTCTCTCTCTCTTGCAGCCTTTAAGATTCTCTCTTTGTTCTGCACATTTGCCATTGTAATTATGATGTGTCTTAGTGTGGGTCTTTTCGGGTTCATCTTGTTTGGGACTTTCTGTGAAAAATTTTTAAAAAGCACGAAGCACTTCATGTATGCGTACATTTCATTCAGATGGGCAACCAGTTTACAAAAAATAACACTAAAAAGAATCTAATATTAAAATATTAACTACAAGTTAATAGAAAACTGTAAAATTTGTTAGTCAGTAATCATAAATACTATCTTTAAAAAAATAATATTAGCATTTAAGACCAGATTTTCTTTTCTTTTTGACTTGCTAGCATTTAAAATCTATAGAATTTACGTGATTATAAAGAATAAGGCCCTTTTCCTGTGTTTGCGCCATGCAGTGAGGATCTCAGTGCACTTGCACCCATGCCAACCAGGGGTCTTCGGCAGTCCAGTGCAGGCCTTCCGAGGCGAGAGCATGGCCACAGCCAAAGTGCGCTACCAATGGGGCAATGGTCTCCACAAAGATAAATAGCTGGTCCCCGGAAGTGATGAGCTGTGTGCACTGCAATACAAGCTACTGGAACCTGTTCTGCTTCTAGGTAAGGGGCAATTGGCTGGGGTGGACAGCCAAGTCCATGTGAAGGGTGGTGGTCATGTGGCCCAGATTTATGCAATTTGTCAGTCTATCTCCAAAACCCTAGTGGCCTATTACAAAAAATAGGTGAATAAGGCTTCCAAGAAAGGAGATCAAAGACTCCCACATCCAGAATGACTAGACCCTGCTGGTAGGTGAACCCCCTCGCTGGGAATCCAAAAACTTTGGAGGTCCTCATGCCCAGGCTCGCTACCAGAAATCCTACTGATAAGCCTTCGGGGTTCATCTTTATAATAAAAAATAATTTTATGCGTAAGATTAAAAATAAAAGAGACACATCCATTGGTTGCCTCCCTCACACAGGGATCGAACCTGCAACCAAGGTATGTGCCCTTGACTGGGAATCAAACCTGTGACCCTTCCATGCATGGGCCGAAGCTCTAACCAGTGAGTAGCATGGGCCTGAGCACATGTGCTGAATTTTGCAAAATACTATAGAAAGATAGCTATATAGAGAATATAATTTGAATTATGACACATAAAATGCATGGAGAATGGTGCAGACTCATTCACTGCCTGCCATTGAGAGTAAGGTTTCACTTTACCTTTACCTGACATGTTTCTGGTATATATGTATTCATTGTTTTATGATAGCTCCAACACCCTTCCCACTCACAAAAACAACCCCCAAAAAACACCGAAGATAATTTATAATTTTCAAACAATGGATGGGTTGTTTGGAAAAACAAGTGCTAGCTACATGTGTTTTGAAGCCCTAGGATTTTGTTATTTTCATGAGGACATATAAGCAGGGCTGTCAAAAAGTGATTTTTACATGGAATTTCAACATTTTTTGTCCCTTTCAGCATTTCCAACACTTTCTTCTGGCGATGAGCCTAAATACTTCTTTCTCTAACAGCTCCTGCTAAACTATACCTATTTGGGGTATACATAATTTATACTATCTATTCCATTTATACAAGTTGAAACAAATGTGGAAGAGGAAGAACAACATGAAGTGGAAAAATATATATGTTTTAGACAAAGTCACACATTAATTTCAGGCTTATATAAAATCTTAGTTTCTGTATCATCTAGCAGACTGCATGGACAATTTTGTATGAAGTTTATCTAAAATGTTTCTTATTAGTATTGAAGAATTATGAGATAAATTTTGCTTTGAAAAGTTTCTGTCTTATACCACACTCAAAAGATAAAATACGTCAACATTATATTACAGTCATATTATTCTTTATATAATTACTTTTGACTAGTAGAAAAAAATGATTTTCAAACTATGCTAATAGTTATCTTAACAGATGTTTTAAAATTCTATTTAAAATATTAGTGAAAGTAATTTTGGCCCTCAATACAAATTGTGTCTGGAATATTCAGATGGACTCAAGTACCAATATATATAAAAGCCTAAGCAACCAGATGACTAGATGACTGGTCGCTATGATGTGCACTGACCACTAGGGGCAGATGCTCAATGCAAAGGATTAGGCTCCCTCCTGTCTGGATCGGGTCTGCGGGCATTGGGCCTAAACTGGCTATCCAACATCCTCTGCGGGGTCCCGGATTGAGAGTGGGCGCAGGCCTGGCAGAGGGACCCCACCAGTGCACGAATCTGTGCACTGGGACCCTAGCAAATAATAATTTGCTATATGGCAAAAAAACAAAACCAACAACAAAACCAGAAAGGCATCCAAGATAGCTTAACATGCATCCACCAAATATATATGTAAATGATTTGATATTATATTTTAATAAGGTTTATCTGTAGAATATTTTTAGCTTCACAAAATTTGGTGAAGATTGTATAAAGGTTTTAATACACCAGTGTCCCCTGTTAGTTACATCTTGCATTATGATGACAAATTTATCACAATTAATTAAACTATTGATACATTATTTATTATTAACTAAAGTCCATACTTTATTTAGAGTTCCTATTTTTTGTAATGTATTGCTTTTCTTCTGTTCCAGGATTCTACCCAGGAAAGTACATTATGCTTAGTCATTATGTCCCCTTAGTTGTAGCAGGTTTTTTTTAGTTTTTCCTTGGTTTGTTGACATGAACAGTTTAAGGAGTACTTTCCAGGTATTTTGTAGACTGTCCCTTAATTGATATTTTTCTAATGGCTTTCTCATGATTATAATGGAGTGACAATATTTGGGGAGGAAGATCACAGAATTGAATGCCATGCTTGTCACATTATATCAAGTCATAGTATCATAGCATGCCATTTGTATCCTTTAATGTCTACAGCATCAGTAGAAAGTATTTCTGAGATTGGTAATACGTATTTCTTTCTTTCTTTCTTTCTTTCTTTCTTTCTTTCTTTCTTTCTTTCTTTCTTTCTTTCTTTCTTCCTTCCTTCCTTCCTTCCTTCCTTCCTTCCTTCCTTCCTTTCTTTCTTTCTTTCTTTCTTTCTTTCTTTCTTTCTTTCTTTCTTTCTTTCTTTCTTTCTTTCTTTCTTAAAATGGCTAGAGGTTTTTCAGTTTTATAATCTTTTTAAAGAATAAGCATTTGATATTTTCCTTTATTTCAATTTTATTGATTTCTGCTCAGATTTTTATTTTTCTTCTGCTTGACTTCAGCTTAAATTGTTTTTCTTGCTTCCTATGGAGAGAGCTTAGTTACTGATTTTAGAATTTTCTTCTTTTCTATTATATGTATTTAATGCTATAAAATTTCCCTCCAAAGCATTGCATTAGCTGAGTCCCACAAATTCTGATGTTGGACTTTCTATTTTATTTAGCTCGAAATATTTTAAATTTTTCTTGAGATTTTAAAGGTCATTTTCTTAGTCACTGCCCTTGATTTTCACTATTTTTAAAATTATTCTGTTGCTTATACATCTTCAAATAGTAGTATATAATTTCACATATAGTATAGGTACCTTTAACATTATTTCCAATTCTTCACTTCCATCCCTGTAACTTTGCATTCATTCATTTTACTTATGCACATGTTATTATCAACCAATGCATTGTTACTGTTATCTTTTTACACAAAGTTATTTTATGTCAATTAAGAGTAAGAAAGACGTTCCTCAGTTTTGTCTTTGAAAGAGAAAGTCTTTATTTTTCATTTAGTTTTGAAGGACGACTTGTTGTGTACACAATTATAAGTCTGAGAGTATTTTTTCCTCTTACAATGCTTTAAGTATGTGACTGTGCTCTCTGTCTATATGGTTTCTGACAATAAGTCTACTGGATTTCTCATTCTTACAAGCCCATAAGTAAACTTATTTTCTCTGGTTTCTTTTTTCATTGTCTTTGTCTTTGGATTCCTGCAGTTTAATAGATATACCCAGAGACTTATGTTTGTTTATTCATTTTATTTTTTTGTCCTTTTTCTCTGAGTTTGATGACCCTAAGGTGATTTGGTGTCTGTCACTAATTATGAAAAATTATCTCCCACTAATACTGCAGATATTCCTATGAACATTTTAACCTTTACTCTCTAGCTTTTGTCTCATTCTGATGATCCAATTACGAATAATTATTCCTTTGAAATTGTCTCACAATTGTCTTGGATGTTTTGTTCATTTTTCATTTGGTTCAGTGGAGGAAGTTTCTGTTGACCTATTTTCAAGCTCAGAGTTACTTTCCTCATCCTGGTCAAGTCTGCTGATGAACCCATCAAAACCATTCTTATTTCTGAATACATTCATTTTTATTTATAACATTTCCTTTGGATTATTTCTTATAGTTTCTATCTCTCTGTTTACATCACTTATCTGTTCTTGTGTACTATATACATTTTCAGTAGAGGCCTTAATATATTATTCATGGTTATTTTAAATTCCCTGTCTGATAATTATAATGTACTTAAAATATCTTAATTGGGATCTGATGTTTAGTTTGTCTCTTCACACTGTTTTCTCTCACCTTTTGGCATGACATTAATTTTGTTGAGAAGTGGACACACTGTATTGGGTAATAGGTATTGAGGTTAAAAAAAGCTTTTAGTGTGAAGATTTATGTTAATAGGGCTAGGAGTTGGGCTATGTTTAATATTTGCTATAGCTGTAGGTGACAAAGTCTTTCATTCCCTGTGGTGGCCTTTTTCTCTTTCCCCACTTTGCTCCTCAGAGAGAGTCAGTGTCTGATAGCCCTTTCTGCTGTAATTGACTTTTTAAAATACTGGAGTCCTGTCTGTGTGAGGCAGAGGTGTGGGAAAAAGGGAAGGATCTATCATCTTCCCATTAAATCTCAATATTTTAGTGGGCATATGTCTTTAGGATTTGACATTCACATGTGTTTACCCAGTGATACAAATCTGCACACACACGCACACCCTTACTTTTTCCCGCCTGTAGCATTCTCAGTCTATTTCCTTGAAGCCCTGACCAACGTTGAACATGGGTTCTTCCCAAAACTTAGGGAATCCAGAAAACCTAAAGGAGGATAGAGTTGAAAGAATGGTCATCTCTCACCTGGGATAATAATTCAGCAAAGTTTTCAAATTTTCCCTAAACATAGGGCTTTGCACTAAAGATGCTTCTAGGCACGTATAACAATCATTATTCTTCCCCTCTCCCTGCCAAAATCGAAAGGGAACATTTGGGGACTCTTCTTCATGAGAACTAGGAATAGTTATTAAACAGAGAAAAGTAAGGGTCACAAACAGCTTCTCGCTGATAAACTAGGACACGCCGAGTCTGTAGCAATTAGCCAAGATTACCAGTTAAGTGCTCTCATCCATGAATGGCTCAAGAGACTCCTACTCCAGGCAAACCAACCTGGCTGTATCTCTATGAATAAACTGATCTTTTCAGATGTTAAGACAGCAGTTTGTTTTGAAACCCAGTTTCCTGTAAGGCCAAAAAAAAAAGTAATTGATTTATAGTTTGTCTTGCTTTTTCTGGCTTTAAGAATAAAAGTGACAACTTCCAATCCATTTAAAGTGTGATTTTTTTAATGACAAGAGAAAATTTCTACAATGTAATGTTAAGTAAAAAGAGTGAGATAAATTGGTATATGAAAGTATATAAAGCACGATCTTATCACTGTAAGACAGTTGTTATTGAAAAATACAAAATAGTAGTTATTTCTAAGTAGTGCTATTATTAGAGATAGCATTACAAAATTTTTCCAAATTGTTCTCTAATAAGTATTTGTTAATTTATGTCACACATTAAAATTATAATCATTATATATAACACTTACCAATATATTTATATATAACATTTATATAAATTATATAACTACATTTGATAAATATTTAGTAAATGTAATATATAACTACATATGTATTATCTAATCATTCTATATGACAGTTAGCAATATACGTATATATCAATGTTTAAAATGTATTGTGTTATAATCAATATAATATTGAGTGTGTAAGTTACTTTGAGGTAATAATCAGTAGAGTCTTTCTTTTAATAATAAAAATAAAAACATATAACTAGTATTGAAACAAATACATAAAAATAAAATTGAATAAAGAGCCCAGAAATAAATCCTTGCTTATGTGGTCAATTAATCAACAACAAAGGAGGCAAGGAAATTCAATGGGGTAAAGATAGTCTGTTTAACAAGTGTTGTTGGGAAAACTGAACAGATACATGCAAAAAAGTGAAACTGACCACTTTTTACACCACACACAAAAAAATAAATTCATAATCTATTAAATATTTAAGTGTAAAAGCAGAAATCATAAAAATCCTAGAAGAAAACATAGGAACTAAACTCTTTGACATCAGTCTTAGCAATAACTTTTGAATGTCTCCTCGGGCAGGGAAAAAAACAAAAATAAATAAACAAATAGGACTACATCAAACTAAAAATTTTTGCATAGTGAAGGAAACCATCAACAACAAAGAGACAACCTACTGAATGGGCAGAGATATTTTCAAATGATACATCTAATAAGGGATTAATAGCCAAAATATATAAGTATGTCATGCAACTTACCCAAAAACAAACAATCCAATGAAAAATTGGGCAGAAGGCCTAAATAGACATTTTTTCTAAAGAGGACATACAGATAGTCAATAGACATATGAAAATATGCTCAACATTGCTAAATATCAGGGAAATGCAAATCAAAACCACAACAAGATATCACCTCACTCCTGTCAGTATAGCTATCATCAATAAATCAACAAACAAGTGCTGGCTAGTATGTGGTTAAAGATCCCTTGCACACTGCTGATGGGACTGTAAATTGTTGCAGCCACTATGGAAAACAGTATGAAGATTCATCAAAAAATTAAAAATAGAACTGCCAAACTACCCAGCAATTGTTCTGGATATTTACCCAATGGGAAAAAAGATTAATTCAAAAAGATTTATGCCCCCATATGTTCACTGCAGCATTATTTACAATTGCCAAGATATAGAACCAACCTAGGTGTCCACTGATAGATTAATAAAGAGAGTGTGATATATAAATATACAAACACATACACAATAGAATATTACTCAGCCATAAAAAAATGAAATCTTTACATTTGCAACAGCATGGGTAGACCTAGAGAATATAATGCTAAGTTAAATAAGTCAGAAAAAGAAAGGCATCCCAAATTACTTTACTTATATGCAGAATCTAAAAACACAAAACAAATGGAAAATAAAACAAAACACAAACAAACCCATAGATATAGCGAACAAGTTGATGGTTGCCAGAAGACAAAGGGGTGAGAAAATGAGTAAAATAAAAGAAAGGAAAAACATATTACAAATTCCAATTTATGAAATACCACAATTCACCAGGTCAGAACTCAACAAATATTTATTCTATTAATGAATTTGGGGCTACAATAGTTGAACAAGGTTGCTAGCAACTTGGTCTTCAAGTTTGGATAAAATATAAGTAATAATATTAAGAAAAAATCTATCTATCTATCTATCTATCTATCTATCTATCTATTTAACTATGTATTTATCTATCTTGCTTTTGTTTAAATAAGTACCTGTTGTTTTGACTAGAATAAAAGAGGCTGTGGAAAATTGCCTATGAATGCTCTTTGTTAATTTTCAGAGGTCACTTAAGGACAGAGCTCCATCCTCTTGTCACATGGCTTTTATAACAAACCCAAGTCCTACAATTCTCCATAATTTACAGCACTTAACTATCTGTCATGCATGATGAGAAGAGATTATATAATATATCTGACAATAATTCAACAAGTTGTCAAATTAGATGATTAGCTCCATTAAAATTCAATCAGACACAATAAATGAGATGCTTGATTAATTCACCATATGTTGACTATAGTTTGCCCTCCACTATAGAAAAAAAATACATATATATGTATATATTTAAAGAGAAAGAGAGAGAAGAGATGTGTGTGCGTGCACATGCACACACACACGCACTCAAGGAGGGGAGTTTAATTCTAAATAGGAAGCCAACAAAAATGTGCTAAATAGCTTTTTTTCTGAGTTATTTTAAAAATTGTGATTCATTTCTTGTCTGAATATAAGGTATTCATTGACATTTCTGCATATATTTTCCTTAAAAATGACAGGCTAGATTTCTCATCCATGGCACAAGCAAACAAAGCTAGCTTTGTAAGTCCAAATTAAGTTGCTTCCATGAATGAGAGGTTTTCTGGCAGAGTCAAACGGCCACATGGTCTATGCTTTATAGTACAAGTATACTTTTCTAGTTATAAATATTTTTCTAAGGAGAAAAAAAAGGCTCCTTAGAAAATATGGCTTCATTTTTCTAGAGACATTGCATGGTCTTGTGTTAGGACATTTTTGTTTTAATAGTTGTATATTTTACTTTGTTTTGTTTGAGGGGATTGTCTTTTTTTTTTGGCTTACATAAAGTCATTACTTTGAGATTTTACTCCTGTTCTAAAAGGTAACATATACCCCAAATAAAACATTTATCTTTAAGATTCCAGGGAAAAAGGTGACTATTCTGGGTGCCAGAGACCAGGGGTTTATATACAAGCTCTTCCACTTCCTGTTTGTTTAATCATCATCAAACTATTTAACTTTTTTGGAACTTTAGCTTCCTTATCACTAAACTACTTTAAGTAAACCAATCTTACCTTTTTTGTAGTATTAAGTACAATTCTGTATATGAATAAACTTCCTAAGTTTTATAGGGCTTTTAAATGCCAAGTAAAATTATATCAATAACATTGTAATTGGTCTCACATGGTTCATGAATTATAAGCATAATCATATATTCACAATATTTTTGTCAGTGGTATAGAAAGCCACTTATGTCCAATAAAAATTTAATAAGGATTTCTTTGTAGCACTTATCCAATTTTCTTTCTTACCTCTTCCATACCAACAGGGCAAAGCTACAGCATTATACCTAATGTTAAATTTTGACATAATGCAAAAATAAATTACTACCCTTCTGTACAAAAATATCTATCATAAAAGCTAACATTTATATGAGTGACTACATTAATTGTGACATGATGCTAAGCATTTCACATAGATTTATGTATTGAAGCCTCACAACCTTTAAAATCTAAACTGAAATCCGGACATGAACTCAGATACTCATATTCTAACTATTCTTTTTTAAAAATATATTTTTATTGATTTCAAAAAGGAAAGGAGAGGGAGAAAGAAATAGAAAGATCAATGATGAGAGAGAATCATTGATCGGCTGCCTCCGACAGCCATTGGCTGCTGTTTGTACTTTAACCATATTTACCTCAGAGTCCAAGTTAACTTAATTTTGTGATACAACTCTCCCAGTTTTTACCTATTGATACACTTCGCCATGTTCTTCATGATATACTCTTGGTGGAGAAAGACTGGCTACTAGCAATCTCTTATGACACCAGGCCAGACTCCATCCTCTTCTGTGGTGAACCATCCTTTCAGTGGCTCTCAACCTTCCTAATGCTGCGACCCTTTAATACAGTTCCTCATGTTGTGGTAATCCCCAACCATAAAATTATTTTCGTTGCTACTTCATAACTGTAATTTTGCTACTGTTATGAATCGTAATGTAAATATCTGGTATGCAGGATGTATTTTCATTGCTAGCGACCCACAGGTTGAGAACCGCTGCCGGATGCTCCTGTGTCTATACTTGTCAACCTGGCTCACTTTTATAGATCATCTCATGCCACCAGAGATGTTCTAATGAAATTGGATCTTGAAAGTGGTGTGTGTGGTAGTCTTGAAAAATTTTCTTCCAGGGGATTCACTGAACCTCATGAAGACTGGGCCACCTCTTCCCCATAAGCTAAAAGTCCTCTAAACATGAGAGAAAGCATGGACAGGTTTTCTCAGGCCAAAAATATTCCGTTGCAAACTTCCTCCAGGCTTTCATGCAAGTGTATTGTCAAAATTTGTAACTACTCTATGGTACAAGCACTGACTCATAAGAATATGATCCGGTACAAAACTTCTGACTTGATGGCTTATCTGCCTACTCTGCATGGCCACATATGCATAACTAAAAGCTACTGATTAAATACTTCTTTCCAGGATGACTATGCTAGTAGAAATAATAATATCCTCAAAATGTTTAAATATCAATATTTCTCCCTAAACATCAAGAAATGACTATTTGATGAACTCTCCCTAGATACAAGTATGATAAGCACCTATGGAAGTAGAAGATGCTCTGAGTACAACTAAAAGGTGCAACTTTTCTGGATATATCTGAAGGATTTGTGAAGGAATGATGTCACACATAAAGCTAGAAAAATGAGTAGGGCATAACCATGGAGAGCTGGGCTTGGGAAAGTGTTACAAATATCCCACACAAATACCCCAAAGTGAGAGGCCATAGGGTGTCAGACAGCTAACAGTCATTGAAACTGGCAGAGGTACAGAGTTCAGGGAGTGCAATTTTTGAAAAATGATGCCAGAATTATTAATAGGGGTCAAATTAAGAAAGCCTTTGAATTTAATGATGTGGAGTTTGAGCTTCATTATGAAATAAATAAAAAAGTTGAAAGATTATAAAGAAGAAAAAACAGGATTGAATTTTAGTTTTTAGTAACTTTATAGAATAAGAATAGGCTAGTCAGTGATGGCGAACCTATGACACGCGTGTCAGAGGTGACACGTGAACTCATTTTGTTGGTTGATTTTTCTTTGTTAAATGGCATTTAAATATATAAAATAAATATCAAAAATATAAATCTTTGTTTTACTATGGTTGCAAATATCAAAAAATTTCTATATGTGACACGGCACCAGAGTTAAGTTAGGGTTTTTCAAAATGCTGACACGCCGAGCTCAAAAGGTTTGCCATCATTGGGCTAGACGCTATATAAAAATAGAGGCAATGAGGTCAATGTAGGAGTCTCTTTTATGTCTTATGGCATGCCTTCTGGCTGAAGGTCTTCTTGAGATGTATCTACAGTAAATACCTTAGACTTGTGATTTTGGGGAAATGCATGATTTCAAAAATCAATATGGTCCTCTGTGCAAGTAATTATGATAAAAGCAGAGGAGTGGAGAATACTTGTTACTTCTTTTTCAACTACCATTTTTATATCAGTCTTATTGGTTGTGTGTTGTACATGCCATAAGCTCACTTTGTAAACATAAAATATTACATTTGTTAATAATAAATAAGTAAAAGTAGCTTAACATCCTTTGCATGTGAAGCAAAAATATGATCACAGGCTGGGATTGATTAAGGTTTTGAGGGATAAAAATAACAACCCATGAAATGAAACATATTATTCAGCATTTAAATGGAGGTGTGTTAAGCTGCTCATTGGAAAGCAGCATGTCATTGTCATCCATAATACAAACTTTTCTCACTCAATAGCCCACTTCTGTTGGGAGTCACAATTATTTCATTGTAGTTTCAACACTTATTAATTACAATCACAGGTAGATTCTATACTCATATTATTATCACATCTCTGCCCACCTGTCCTGAAAAAGTGTTCCTATCTTCTGAGCTGGCTCAGGAATTATGCTAATTTATACAACATTAAGAACCCAGCCTCAGCACTCCAGGAGTTCTGCCTATGTGGAAAGAGAGGGGACTAACCACAGAATACTGAATGTGGGTGTATGGTCTTAGAACTTGTGATAGTCTAGGAAATTTAAAATAGAAGGATAGTCATACTTACATCAGCATTTATGAGAAAATATTCAAGTTGGCCATATCAGGAGCTTTTTTTTATGAAAATATTATTCCTACCAGATCTATAGTCTACTCTGTGACAATTTACTTATTATAAAAATGAGGACTTTAGAGTAAATATCCCCTAAAGTCCTTCAACTTGGAATTATGTAATTCTAATTCTGTATTATAGTTTTAAAATATATTTATGTTTGTCTCCAAATATGTATTTTATTCATATATGTATATAGGTAGACTAAAAGCATAGATATAAGAAGCACATCTGTATAAAGAAAAAATATCCAAACTGAATGTCAGAGAAACACAATAAAATACAATATGTATAATTATGATGAAACTATAAAATGATATATATATATATAAATTTATATAATCTTAGATGCAGTTGGAATCTATAAATTGTCATGGGTTGCAGTGTGTTTAGAATGAAATTATAAAATATTTAATAATTAAAAATAATGAAAAATCTCTGAAGAGGATGATTTTACTTTTTTTAAAAAAATATATTTTATTGGTTTTTTACAGAGAGGAAGGGAGAGGGATAGAGAGTTACAAACATCGATGAGAGAGAAACATTGATCAGCTGCCTCCTGCACACTCCCTACTGGGGATGTGCCCGCAACCAAGTACATGACCTTGACCGGAATCAAATCTGGGACCCTTGAGTCTGCAGGCTGACGCTATCCACTGAGCCAAACCAGTTAGAGCTGATTTTACATTTTAAAAAGTTTACAGTAAATTATGACCCTATTTTATATCAATAAATTAATCACCATCTAAAACTGCTCACTATTTTTAAAAATATCTTTTTTCAAATATATTTTTAATTGATTTCAGAGAGGAAGGGAGAGAGAAAGAGAGAGAGAGATTAAAACATCAATGATGAGAGAGAATCATTTATCATCTGCTTCCTGCACATCCCCCACTGGGGACCCAGCCAGCAACCAGGGCATGTGCCATGACTGGGAATTGAACCGTGACCTCCTGGTTCATAGATCAACACTCAACCACTGAGCTACCTAGGCTGGGCCTAAAACTGTTCAATATTACTCTATATTTTGGAAATATATGAAAATGTATTAATTTATAACAAATAAAGAAAATAACTAACAAATGAATAAATAAAGAAGAAAGGAAATGGCCTCAGGAGCCCAGGTTCCTTCCTTCCTTAGTGCATAAGTTTAGCTGTCCTCATCGTGAGGCAGAAAGTGTTTGTCTCATCTCCAGGCATCATATCCCAGCAAAACAACCAATCAAAGAAGAGGAATTCCACTCCACATAGTAATCTCTTTTTTTCAAAAATGTTTTTTCCAGAATTCTCTGAACAGACTTTTCCTTAATTTCTTTTTTGCTTTTAGATTCCACTATATCCTTAACCTGTGTATAAACAAAACACTTTTAAGAAAAATGTCATTATTATGATTGGTTACACATGGCTGTTTAGAAAAAGGATTACCGTACCATCACCAAGAACAAAGGAGAGAAATGGCTGCCACCCATAGGCCAGTTTATCACAGAGCCATGTGCTATCCTGTATTCAATATTTCAAGCTAGAAGATAAATTATGAAAAATGAAATAGAAGGCATATTTGCAGATAATTGTTCCCTATTATTCCTTTGGTTAAAAAGTGAACAGCCAGCTCATGTTGCTCAGTGGTTGAGTGTTGACATATGAATCAGGAGGTCATGGTTCAATTCCAAGTCAGGGCACATACCTGGGTTGCAGGGTTGAGACCCAGCAGGGGCCATGCAGGAGGCAGCCGATCAATAATTCTCTCTTGTCATTGATGTTTCAATCCCTCCCTCTCCCATCCTCTCTTTTTAAACCATATTTTTAAAAAGTGAACAGATTGAAAGTAATAGCACATATTTCTCAGTACCCATTTAACTGACTCGAACATTAGATATGGGATAATTCCATGGTATTAAAACATTTCAGAATATATGTCTCAGATGAATTCTATGAAGTGCAGTACATAGTAAAGGGAGATAAAAAGCATGTCTTGACCAGATCTACATAACTAATGAGCTAAGATCTAACTTGTATAGAAAATTCAAGCTTTGAAAGCAGAAAAATCTTACTTTTGATATCCTATATAATAAAAGTGTAATATGCAAATTGACCAAATGGCAGAACGACCGGTGGGGGGGGGGCAAGGGGAGGGGCTGGCAAGCAGGCAGAGTCAGACCAGCCAAGGCATGAGCCAGCGGGCAGAGGAGGGGATGGTGATGGGATGGGGCTGCAATAACCAGCACTAGCCAAGGAGTGATCATGGAGGTGAGGCTAGCTGCTTGCCAGCTGGCATCATCCCCTGATCAGCCTGCCCAGTCACCTCCCGCAGAGGGAGGCCAGACTGCAGCTTGTTGGGCATCCCCTGAGGGCTCCCGGACTGCGAGAGGGTGCAGGCTGGGCTGAGGGGTTCCCCCCACCCCCGCCGAGTGCACGAATTTTTGTGCACCGGGCCTCTAGTTCTTAAATAATGTGTGGGTTCTATAGCTAAAAGTAACATTAGTCATAATCTATGTGCCTTTTCTAATGATATGCCTCTTGAAAGCAAGAAGCATAGTATAACTCTTAAAAATAAGAAGATAACGTTTAGGAGATATTGTCTTGCTTTTCCATTTTTCAGAAAAATAAAAGTTGTGACAGAAGAAATAAATTTGGCTACAAATGGTGAAAAAATTTTAAAAAAATCAAATTCTGAAACCTTTCCGCTTCTACATTAAATTTTACTGATCCATTGATTAGTATTGAGAAAAATGGGTGAAATATTTTGACAAAGATATCTCCTATCCATCAGTAAAATTGCTGTTTTAAAATATTTTTTTTGGGGGGGGGTAAGAGAAAAAAGTATTCTATTACTGAAAATATATTCTCCACATTGTGTTAAAAAAATGTTTCTTAAATAATTGTCATAGCATAAGGTTACATAAATTCATAGGTTGGTAGGGTAACAAATGTACGGTGGAATTAATAGAGATGCAAATATAATGAGTCCAATATAACCCAGCTAGCTTTACTTATTAGATATAATAAGCATTTACTTACATGCTAGTTAAGAATTGGAACAAAATTATAAAATACATAAAATAATTTGCCCATTGATATTTCAAAACATGCTAAGAAATACATGGAAGAAATGATATGGTATTTCTTCAAATACATTTTATAAATTAGTGTTTGTTTTCTAATGTTTCACTAAACAAATATCTATGTATTTTTGATGCTTAGGGCATTTAGATATCTTAATCTGACCCTGTTCATTATGTAGAAAATGAGCCATGTATAGATTTGTGCCTGATTGACCATGAATAAGTTGAAGAAACTACTTCAGGCCCCTCAAAATTATTAGGGCTATTAAGTGTGAAATAGAATATAAAGAATCAATGATCCCCTACCAAAGTCACTTCAGGGCCTCTGAAGGAGTTTTGGGTTAGATTGGGCCCAGAAAGTTTAGCCAAGAAACTAAAATCAAGTGCAAGAGAAGGCAGCACAGGTACAAAAGGATGGTATTCCTTCCTCCACAGGACTGGTCTATTCCCAGGTGAGTTTGCAAAAGGAAATTCCTGTCATTCTTGACCACATATTTTCAGTTGAAAGAAAAATTCAAGAGTTTACATGCATGTTTTTAAATGTCTAGCAGAACATTCCATGATTATGAGAGACTGAACAAAGAGCTTAGAGCCACACATGATTTTTGTTGACAAAAGAAAATGCATCATGATAATTATTTTTCAATTTTTCTCTACCAAGAGGTATTACTTAACTGACCTTTTATTATTATAAACTTGTTAAACTATCAGCTTATTCACTACAATTATACCAAATACATACATTATATTTTCACACACTAGCATATTATTAATTGAAAAAAGATAATGAATTATGATAAATATGGGCATGA
>NW_005871309.1:513459-560701 GCF_000147115.1 Myotis lucifugus
TCCTTTTTTGGGGGGGGGTGGGGGGGGGACCAGGCCTGCAAGGGAGGGCAGTTGGGGATGATCAGGCCTGCAGAAAAGGGCAGTTGGGGGGGACCAGGCCTGCAGGGGAGAGCAGCTGTGGGGGACCAGGCCTGCAGGGGAGGGCAGTTGGGGGGGACCAGGTCTTCAGGGGAGATCAGCTGTGGGGGACAAGGCCAGCAGGAAAGGGCAGTTGTGGGAGACCAGGCTTGCAGGGGAGATCAGCTGTGGAAGACAAGGCCTGCAGGGGAGGGCAGTTAGGGGGAACCAGGCCTGCAGGGGAGAGAAGTTAGAGGTGACCAGGTTGGCAAGGGAGGGCAGTTAGGGGAGACCAGGCCTGCAGGGGAGGGCAGTTAGGGGCAACCAGGCCTGCAGGGGAGGGCAGTTAGGCCTCAATCAGGCTGGCAGGGGAGTGGTTAGGGGGTGATCAAGCTGGCAGGCAGAAGTGGTTAGGGGCAATCAAGCAGGCAGGCAGGCGAGCAGTTGGGAGCCAACAGTCCTGCATTGTGAGAGGGATGTCCGACTCCCCATTTAGGCCTGATCCCACAGGGATTCAGATTGGAGAGGGTGTAGGCTGGGCTGAGGGACAAACACCCCCTGCAGGAATTTTGTGCACCAAGTCTCTAGTGATTATATATTACAATATTTAGAATCAATTACAGTCTTTTTTCTTTCAAATCATGGGCTTTCCCCACCACCACATTTATATATAACTAAAGGCCCGGTGCACGAATTCGTAACAGGTGGGGTCCCTCAGCCTGGCCAGCGATAGAGGGCTATCAGGGGGCCATCTGGCCAGGGAAAGGGACCCTGGGAGGTTGGCTGACCAGTCCCCCAATCGAGGCCTATGGGAGGGCAGCCGGCAGGGGATAGGGACCACGGAAGGTTGGCTGGCCGCCCACCTCAATTAGGGCCAATGGGGGTCCGGCTGGAGGGAGGGGCCGTGGGAAGTTAGCCAGCTGGCAGGGGGGGAGGGGCTATGGGAGGTTTCCTATGGAAGCACACTAACCACCAGGGAGCAGCTCCTGCATTGAGCATCTGGTCCCTGGTGGTCAGTGTGTGTCACAGTGACTGGTCAACCGGGTCATTCTGGTTGTTTGGTCGTAATAGTTGCTTAGGCTTTTATATATATAGACTAGAGGCCCGGTGCGTGAAATTCATGCATGGAGGGGGGCATCCCTCAGCCCGACCTGAACCCTGTCCAATCCGGGATCCTTCGGGGAATGTCCGACTGCCTCTCGCAATCCGGGACTGCTGGCTCCTAACCGCTCGCCTGCCTGCCTGCCTGATCACCCCTAACCCCTCTGCCTGCCTGCCTGATCACCCATAACCCCTCTGCCTACCTGCTTGATAGCCCCTAACCACCTCTGCCTCACCCCACACCCAGGACCCAGGATTCCCTCCTCTGGCCGGTCACAGGCACCCGGGACCTGGGCCAGCTTCGCCCAGGCCAGCCACAGCTGCAGGGGACCATGGGCAGGTGGCTTCGCCTGGGCCACAGCCCCAAGCACCCAGGACTGCGGGGCATGTGGCTTGTCCCTCTCCTGGGGAGCAGGCACAGGCACAGCTGCTGGCGCCCAGGACCGAGGGGCGGGTGGCTTGTCCTTCTCCCAGGTTGCAACCTGGCAGGTCCCCATTCCTCTCTCACAAGCTTATTTGTGCCTGGTTGGTCCCATTCCTCTCTCTCCAGTGTTGAGTGTCTGAGCCATTACAGCATGATGGCATGAGGGCATGATGACCATTTGCATATTAGCTCTTTATTATATAGGATATTTATATACAATTTCTGCCCAATTTCTAAAAGTTGTAAAGAGATTTTCTTTGTTTTAACTTCACCTTTGTGAGATATTCATAAGTTCAGGAATGTACTAATGCAATGAGAACAGAAATTTTAAAAATGAGAATTTTAAAAGTTCTTGTTCTAAATTATTGTTTTTTGCTCTATTTCTCAATTTCATTAGGGTCATCAAGACCATAAAATTAAGACAGATATATAATCTGTATAATACCTAGTAATAAAATAATACAGTTTTTAGTTATACAATGTTTGGTTGCTGAACTGAGTATTTCACCTTTCAATATAAAATTTCTAACTTTATATACCTGTATTATATAATTTTTCTGTTTATAAATATAATGCATGAGCATTGTAAAAATTGAGAAATTTAAGCAAGTTTACATTATAAAACTTTTGGAGATGTACAGAAAGCCCAATGAAAAAAATAAAATATACTTATAATTTGTCACTCTAGGAGTAGCAATTATTAATATTTAAATGTTATTTTAATATTTAATATTGATATCAAATACAAAATATTTTTACATTTATATTTTACTGCATTTAATTTTAAGTGTGCCCATGTTTTCATAAATATAACACTAGAGGCCCAGTGCACAAAATTCCTGCACAGCGGGGGAGGGTCCTTCAGCCCAGCCTGCACCCTCTCAAAGTCCAGGATCCCTTGGGGGATATCTGACTGCCTGCTTAAGGGATTGGGCCTAAACCAGCAATCGGACATCCCTTTCGCAATCCAGGACCGCTGGCTCCTAACCACTGGCCTGCCTGCCTGCCTGATCACCCCTAACCACTCTGCCTGCCTGCCTGATCACCCCTAACCACTGAGCTTGCCTGCCTGATACCCCGAACCACTCACCTGCCTGCCAGATCGCTCCTAACTGCTCTGCCTTCCTGCCTGATCACCCCTAACCGCCTCTGCCTCAGCCTCTGCTGCCATGGCTTCATCCGGAAAGGTGTCCGGAATGACATCTGGAAGGTTGTTCAGCTGCCCAGTCTAATTAGCATATTATGCTTTTATTGTTATAAATTTTACATATGTCTGTGCACCCACACAATTCATATATTTATAAACATGTTTACAAAATTATAAATATTATTTAAATTATTTCTTTTAATTTAGCATGGCTTTGTGAAAATTTTTCTGTTATCCAATATTGCTTTAAAAGAATCTGAAACTGACCCTCATACATGGAGGGCAGTAATTGTCAAATGAAAGAGGAAGATCACTCTGGATTGATGGATGGCAGATTTTAATAATCAAAATAGAATTAACATTTTTGTATACTTATGCTATGTAACTATAAGAAATTTAGTTAGTAAATATATTCACAATGTCAAGTCTCCCCCAAACCAATTCAGGATACAAAAAAATCCAAACAAAATTTCCATAAGATTTTTTTTTTAGATATAGAAAAGCTGCTTTCTAGAATTTAATTAGGAAGGTGAAGGACTTGGAATAGCTAATTCAATTTTGAAAGTGAAGAATAAACTAAGGGAATCATAGAAGCCAACTTTATGATTCACTACATAGCTACAGTAATTAATACAGTATAGTGTTGATGAAGGGATAAATCACAGGCACAGAGATCAATGGAACAGAATAGAGAATACAGAACTAGATTTCAAAGCAAAAAAAAACAGCCAGATGATTTTGACAAGGTTGCATAGGCAATTCAATGGAGAAAGGACATTGTGTTAAAAAATTAGTATTGGGTCAATTGGATATCTGTATGCTCCAAAATGAAACTCAACCCAAACCTCGTAGTATATACAAAATTTAACTCAAAATGCACCATATATATAAATGTAAAACTATAAAAATGTTAAAAGGCAGTCCTCATAACCAGAGGTTAATCAGGGAGCTTTTAGGTATCACATCAAGCACATTATTCATAGATAAATTGTACCTTGTGAAAGTTAAAATAGCCCTAACCAATTTGGCTTGTGGTGACAGAATGAATGGCTCTGTGTCTGGAAACATAAATAAGTAAATAAACAAGAGAACTTAGATACCAGCCCTGTTTGGGCGGCTGCAAGAGATCTCCGCATTTGCCTGCCAGAATCATAAAAGTTGATGTAGAGGCCTGAACTGGGTTCAGTCAAGTATTCACTCCAGATGAACTCAGTAATGCCTTCCTCAAGGTTACATCCTGGAAACGGCTCTGGCTATGGGAACTGCGGGCAGAATGGCCATTCTGAGGACAGGGGATGGGGAGGAGCCCCCAGTTGCCCAGATTCAGCTCCAGTCACATCTTCTTCATAATGTTGGACCTGATGTGGTCCAGAGATTCTGGAGGCTTGGACTCCAGTGGTTTAGCAGTGTTGAAAAGAGGTTAAACTGTGGATGTATTTTGATAGTAGGGGCAACAGGATTGCTGTGAGAGTGGAAATAAAGAGGGGTCAAGAGCGACCCCAGGATTATTGCTTGAACAATTGTAGATACACATTGACATGTACTCGAAAAAAGAAAAAAGGATTAAAGAGCTGGAGCAGCAGAATTGGGGGAATGTAAAGGACTTTGGACCTAGACTTATTAAAGTTGAAACATTAAATAGTTAAGTGAATTTAATAATGTGAACATTTAATTATGATATAGTAATTAGAATCAATGATATGTGGTTTTCTTTGGAAACAAACAGCTTTTTAAAAATCAAAATCTAGCCCTGGCCAGTTTTACTCAGTGGATAGAGCGTCGGCCTGTGGACTCAAGGGTCCCAGGTTCGATTCCGATCAAGGGCATGTACCTTGGTTGCGGGCACATCCCCAGTAGGGGGTGTGCAGGAGGCAGCTGATCAATGTTTCTCTCTCATTGATGTTTCTAGCTCTCTCTCCCTCTCCCTTCCTCTCTGTAAAAAAATCAATAAAATATATTTAAAAAAATCAAAATCTATAAAGTATACAAATGAATAGACCTACTTCATGTTATGAAGATTAAGTGACAGAATATACATAAAATACTTAGTAAGGGATCTGGCAAATAGGTGGTGAGCTATAAGTAGTGACTAAAACAACAACAATAATAATGTCATTATCATTACGTTCATTTAAATATGTGAATAAGGAAAACAACAGAAGGCAAGATAAATAATGCAAATTATTAGATTAATGTTAGAAAGCTTTTTTTTCTTTTTAAACTTAATATTTTAAGATAGTTTTTAACTCACATTAAAAAAATCTTTTTTTCATTTATTTTCCACATTCAACATAAGCCAAAAATTGTTATACACATATTTTAGCATTTTTTAATTTGCTCATGCAGATTTTTTAATGTTTATTTTATATATTATTATAAAAGTGTGTATGTTGTTTATAGATAAAATAGAAAACAAGGTTAACTCTATAATATATATAGCTATAACTATATCTTATAATTTATTCATTGCTTAAATAAATATTTATTGAATTGTTATATATCAAGCATTGTTATGGCCACTGAGAATAAAGCAATGAAAAATCCCTGTTCTTGTAGAGTTTACATTCTGTCTGGAAGAGAAAGAAAAAAAAGAACATTTAAAATGTCTGTTAGAAGCCAAGTGATATGAAGAAAAATAAAACAGGAAAAATATTTCAAGAATGCTGGAGTGGAAGGAGGGGTAAAAGGTGCATTAGAGGTGAGAGGGAACCTCACTGAGCAGGTGGCAGGATAAAACTGAGGGACTGAGGGAGGAAGCTCTGTAGCTAACGGTGGAAGAACAAGTGCCAACTGTAAAAGTGCATTATGCCCTTACTAGCAGTGGTCAGGGTACCTGGAGGATTCTGCATGCTTTGACCTTGACCCTGAATAACTTGGGAGCTGTTGGAGAGTTGTGATCTGAAATATTTTCACAGAATCACTCTAGGTCCTTTTAGAAAATAAACTTAAAGAAGGCAAGAGCAAACACAGGGCAACAGTTCTGAGGCTTTGGCGATTATTTAGACATGTCAGTAATGGCAAAGTAAACATTTATTACTTAAAGTCTTTAGTTTTTAATTTAGTATAACAGTTAAAAAATTATTGGTTTTGAATGACTACTAGATCTTCAAGGCTTAGAATGAAGATATAGCAGCCTCCTTGTCTTACTCTTGTGCTCATTTCACACGGGCAAGCACTATGACATCTTTCAGTTGCCCATTCCCCACCTCTTCCTGCTATAATTACTTCTTTATTTTCTAGATAACATGTTTTTTTATGAAACCACTTTACTCTTTGATTTCAGATACTATCTTTCAGCATCCTACCATGGAAAATGAAGATTTAACTTCCTTACCTCCCAGACACCCATTACACATATGCCCATTACACAAACTCATTACACAAACATAATTCTCATTAGTCGATTCTGTCAATGTAGTCAGATTTAGCTAGACCAACATTCAGCATTTATATTCTGGTGATTCTGTGTTAATAATTTTCTACTCAGCCATGCAATGCATTATGTTTGAATTTATTTACATTTCTTGTACACTTTTTCTTTTCCCAAGGTGATATAGTTGCCAATTATTTTTATATGCTTAAGTGTTTAAGGATCTATCATTAATTTGTTCCCAAACTTTCCATTAATGTGTAAAACTCTTCTCAGAACATTCATATAATAAATTAGTCCATTAATTCCATATTTAATTTTCTTCTCTTTCCTATATCCCTCTGTTTTCTGTTTCAGTCTGGATTGGCCCCTCACACATTGTTATTTTCCCATATTCTTTCACTATTTTCCTGGAAATTTCCCCCATTTCTGTCCTGTCTATATCCCTACCCTAGAAACTTATTTTCCTGTTAGTTGTTTGTTGTTTATTACATCATTCCTCTAATCCCTGAGTCTTCCTGAGTTTACTATAATACCAGTTTGTATTTTTGCCTTTCATAATCAGCTATGTTAGTAATTATTTGTACGTCTGTGTTAGAGCTTTCTAGCTCTACTATTTTCTCTCTTCATGATTTTTAAATAATTTTTAAAAATATCCCCATGGTCATAAATGGGGATTAGGAAAGAAAGGACAAAGAGGGCAGATTATCAATCAAATATATTTAACTGAAATATTTAATTGCCCTGAATTTTACTTAACAATAGAGTATAAATATTTTCCATATCAAAATATACATATAGTGTATTATATTCAAACTGCATTAATATAGATATTGTAAATATATGCATAGATACATAGTTTTATTATATCTCTAACAATTTATGTAGAGTAAATTTGGCTAGATATATAGCTAAAAGAACAAATATGTATTTCTAAAACTGAAATTAGGTATTATTTTTACTATAATGACAAAAATCATATATGTTTAGAAAATACAGAAATACTACTTTTTTCTTTTGTAATTAAAAAAAGAATATGTTCTATTATGTAATAATGGCACAACTAAATATTTTAATGGTTCAGGCTTTCCCTTTCTATTTTTATTTTCTGTTTTCCACTGTCTATCTCTATCTCATGATATGTAGGTTATCTTAATGTATATGTAATACTATACTAGTAAAGATTTAACAACAGGCTTGGGAGACTGGGCCCTGATTTGTTGTGTTTGCCAGTTTCTGTGGAATAATCAATCCCTCTGTGGCCAATTTCAAGCTATCAACCTCACATCCCTTATAAAAGTAGAGCTGGGAAAGATGAACCAAATCGACACTGTGAGCCAATGGGAGCCAGCTCCAGCACACTGTACCCCTGCATACTTCTTTTCAATATATTCTCACTTGCTGTTTGCATTTTATCTTTTAAAGTTGTTTTACTTTTTCTGTTATTTAACAATCTATTTATTTTGATGTACAAAAATAGTACTTTTTACTTCCTCTGTTATGTTAAATATTCTGTCTTGGTTCCAATAGTATGTAGATGGTTTATTTATATTTTCTTCCAGTGATGGTTTAATTTTGGTTTTAGTTTTATACTCTTTGTTCATCCATTTGGAACTTCTTGTGACATAAATGTGGAATAATTTAGTCTTACATCTTTGAAAATTGCTATCTCATCACCTTTTATTAAATAATCTGTCATCTCTTTTAATATTAAAAATGCCAACTTTATTACATACAACATTTTAGGTTAACTAGATTTTTATGTTTCCTTTATTCCTCTATCAGGCGACTCTTGCATTGGCACTTTGCTTTTAAACTAATTGTAAATTTAATTGCATAAAAACAATATCTAAGAATATCTTAGTATTTAACAAGGAAGTAGAAAACCTGTACTTGGAAAATTATAAGACAATAAAGAAAGAAATTGAAGAAGGTACACATAAATGGAAGCATACACTGTGCTCATTGATAAGAAGAATTAACCTCATTAAAATATCTATACTACCTAAAGCAATCTATAGATTCAATGAAGTTCCTATCAAAATACCAATGGCATATTTCACAGAACTAGAAAAAATAATTCAAAAACTTATATGGAATCAAAAAGGACCCCAAATATCCATAGCAATCTTCAGAAAAAAGAGCAAAGTTGGAAATGTCACGTTATCTGATATCAAACTATATTACAAAGCTATAGAGATCAAAACAGCATAGTACTAACATAAAAACAGAGACATAGAACAGAACAGAGACCCTAGAAATAAACCCACACCTACATGGTCAACTAATATTTGAAAAAGAAGGCAAGAACATACAATGGGTTAAGACAACCTACTCACTAAATGGTGTTGAAAAAATTGGATGGATACATGCAAAATAATGAAACTAGACCACCTTCTTACAACATATATAAAAATAGGCTCAAAACTGATTAAAGACTTAAATATAAGACTCAAAACCTAAAACTCTTAGAAGAAGACACAAGCAATAAAATTTCTGAAATTACTCTCACCAGTACTTTTTCTGATAATATCTTCTTGGGCAAGAGAAACAAAGGAAAAAATAAACAAATGGAATGACACCAAACTAAAATGCTTTTGCAGAGTAAAAGAAACCAACAGAAAATGAAAAGATAACCTACTGAATAGAAGAAGATATTCTCCAATGATACATCTGATATGGGTTTAATATTCAAAATTTATAAAGAACTCAGACATCTTAACAAACAAACAAATAATCCAATTAAAAATGGCAAAGGTCCTGAATAGACAGTTCTCTAAAGTTGACATACAGAAAACCAATAGACATATGAAAAGTTGCTCAACATCACTAATCATTAAAGAAATGCAAATTAAAACCACAGTGAGATATTACCTCATACCTGTCAGAATAGCTATCATCAATCAATCAACAAACAACAAGTGTTAGTGAGGATGTGGAGAAAAGGGAACTCTTGGGGGGAAATGATGGCGGGAATGCAGATTGGTGTGGCCACTATGGAAAAACAGTATTGCAGGTCCTCAAAAAATTAAAAATGGAACTGCCTTATGACCCAGTGGTTCCACTTCTAGGTATATATCCAAAAAAAAAAAACAAACACAAAACACTAATTCAAAAGGATATATGCAGCCCTATGTTCATAGCAGTGTTATTTACAACAGCCAATATATGAAAGCAATCCAAGTGCCCACCAATAGACAAGTAGATGAAAAGTAGTGGTATATTTATACAATGAAGTATTACTCACCATAAAAAAAGAACACCACGTATAAAATTTTACCATTTGTGACAGCTTGAATACATCTAAAGGGTATTGTACTAAAAGAAAGACAGAGAAAGTCAGTCAGAGAAAGATGAATTCCATATGATTTCACTTACATGTGGAATCTAAAGAACAAAATAAATGAACACAGAAACAGAAGTAGACTCATAGGTACAGAGAATAGACTGACAGTTGCCAAAGGAGAGGGGCCTTGGGGCACTGGGTAAAAAAGATGAAAAGATTAAGAAGTACAAATTGGTAGTTTCAAAATGGTCATGAGGATGTAAAGTACAGCATAGGCTATGTTTCCATAAATTTAATCTTAGCCACATTCTTTAAAACAAAATCTTTATTTTAAGTTTTTAAATAATTTTCTTGTTTGCATGAAATAGTATGATTTGAAAAAATTATGTTTTCTTATTCTCCTTTATAATATTGCTTCTTTTCTTTTTTCCCCTGAATTTACTGCATGTGAAATAATGTCAATGAAAAATGTTTAACATTATGGGTAAGAATACACATTCTTGATGGATTCTTGTCTTTTATTATTATATTCATTGATTTATTTATTTAGCCAAAATATTTTTAGAGCATATAATCCTCTTAGAAATGAATTTTGGTTTACTATTACATAAGATAAATACCTTGGTTTATGCATTTTTTTAAAAAAAGTTTTCTATGTGCATTTAAAACATTTAAAAATGAGTTGATGAAACAAGATTTTATAATCCTATATAATAAAGAGGTAATATGCAAATTGACCCTCACACTGTCACTCCATCACAAGATGGCTGTGCCCACAGTGAAGGTGGGGTTCCCATAATGAGCCACCACAAGTGATCAGCAGGGACCTGAGGCTGTGTGGCGCCAGGCAGGGTGGGGGACATGAGGCTGTGCCACCCACCCAGTGGGGCTTGATGGGGGAACCTCAGGCCATGCACCCCCACCTCGCAGGGCTTCACGAGGGACCTCAGATTACGTCCACTGCCTGGCGGGGCTTGACAGGGGACCTCAGGCCACACCCCCAGCACCAGGCCGGGGGTCCTAAGGGTGACCTGGGGGACCTGAGGCTGCGCCCCCCACCCAGCAGGGATTGATGAGGGTGGGGCTGGCCGGGTCTGGATCTCACCCAATGGGGGTGGGGCCAGCCGGGTCTGGGTCTCGTGTGATTTCAAGGCGCACACGGGTGGGCAGGGACTTGACTCTGGGTCCCATGGCATGCCCCAGACTCTGACAGGAGGAAGATTTTCATATACATTTTACTAATTTTCTTTCATCTCTGACACTTCTATTATAGAGAAAGGGCAATAGCAATATTAAAATTTTTCCTCTAAGTAATTCTCTTTTAATGTACACAAATTTTGTGCGCTGGGCCACTAGTTTATATATAACCATCAGTTTACTTTAAATATGGTGGATATATTTTCACATAGATTACTAAAATCATTTCTAATTATTGCCAACTAATACCAAACTTTGGAAGATTCACTATCATTTAACAGTTTTGTTTTATTCAATATTTTGACATATTTGAAATGCTGAGATGAACAGTCTTGTACAAATATTTGGTGAGTGCATCTAATTATTGCCTTATGGTAAATTCACAGAAATGAGATTGCTGGGATACAAAGTAAGTATATTTTAATTGTCAATTTATGGAGCCAAATTGGCCCTTCAGGAATGCTGCATCAATTCATAGACCCAATGGTACTGTTACTACTCTATGGTACTTCCTGTTGAGAAGGAGTTGGATAAAATTGATTTATGTTTGATATATTGTTATGTAATATGTGATTTTCATTTTATACTGCAAATCATCTGAACTTGTAACATTGTATTAACATTCTAGATTCTGTACCATTGGAAAGAAAATTAGCTTCACAATGTAAAACAAGAGTTACAGACCTAAAATCTTCCTGAATAAACTTACAAACTATCTCTAACTGTGGGAGAATATGCCTGAAAACGGGAACAGCCGTGAACACAAAGGGCTCACACTAACCCAGCCGTGGGCGGCCGGATCCGGCCCGTTTGAAACGAATAAAACTAAAAAAAAAAAGACCGTACCCTTTTATGTAATGATGTTTACTTTGAATTTATATTAGTTCACACAAACACTCCATCCATGCTTTTGTTCCGGCCCTCCGGTCCAGTTTAAGAACCCATTGTGGCCCTCGAGTCAAAAAGTTTGCCCACCCCTGCACTAACCTAAAGCCAGATCTCTTTTACATACCAGTATTTTAGGAGCTTATTCCCTATTTGATTAGCAACACAAGTTATTTTGTATATGAACATAGTTTGAAAAAGAATGATTTTAATTTTCCAAATAATACTAAAAGTATCACATCAGAAACCATGAATGTATTACTCGAACCCTAAGGAATTTGGATACGGTTAAAATATTGACTGCCATTCCTTTTTCTAAAGATGTATGACTTCAGACCAATGTGAAGGCATTTCACTCTTAGCCTCTCACTTTTTCCTTTGAGTGGTTCGGTTAGAGAAGAAAGGCAAGCTGAACTTTATTTCCAAGTTTATTATTGTGAATTTTAATATATTTAAGGACTAGTATGATTGTACACTACTTTTAATTTAAAAAGTGAAATTGCTTTTTTTTCCTGAATAAATCATAGTCAAACTATGACAAGAAAATATAAGGCTTTCATAAATAAACTGTGATAAATCATGTTTCAACAATGAACAAGACAAATAGTGTCGACCTCTCCTTTTACTAGTCAAGTACAACATTTATTTGATGAGAAAAATAATTACCTCAGTGACATTAAGGGCACTCTTTTATACTATTTCAAGTTCTCTGTGGGACTTTTCCAGCTGTGTCCCATGTGTAGCATTTTATCTGTTAAAGCACTGAAATGGAACCTACTTTGGATGGCATGTAATGCACATTTTAAACTGTTCTTGAGAATTTTGCCCTATACATATGTAAAGAATAGAGGTGGTAATGGCTTTCTGTTTAAGCTAACTCCTAGATTAGTTTTCAATTAAATTCTCTTTGTTTCTTCTATTTGATTCATTTTCTTCTATTTGCTCTTCCTTGCATATATTTGTAAGGATTTCTCTAGAATGAGACTTTTAAAAGAATTTTTTTAGTTACAAAATTAGTCCTTTAAAAAAATTCCAGTTATCATTTCAACTTGCCAATTTCTTCATATTCTGAAAAAAAATAATGAAAGAGATCACTGTGCCTATATAAATAGCCAGATGCTTTTTAGCTTTTTTGCTTAGTGACTTCAAAGGTAGAGAAATTGTTAAAGTTTAGCTTTAGGAGCATACTACGAGCATTTGTTTATGAACTAACCACGCCTGGTCCCTGTCTCTCTAGTGTTCACCCTACTTCCCGTGTGTTCTGCAAACCGGTACTCAGGCTGTCCACCACACAAGAGCCAAGCAGACTCTGCCAGACTCTGCCTCGCTCATGCATTGCCGCTGGCCTGAGTCGGCCTTGCCTAATCACATTATGCAGATTCTTACAATCTTCTTCAGCATTTGGTATGGAAACTGACACTGACAAAAATAACAAACCTCGGAGTATACAACTACAATGAGGATATTGTTGGCAAATTGTCGAATGTATGTTACCAGTTCAGAGGATTAGTTATTGCACAAGAAAACCTAAAACACTCTATAAAATTTTACAGCTCATCTATGAAAGAATATTGACAGTAATCACTTTACATTTGAAAACCATCCTAAAAATTTCTTGACATTGCCAATGAGTCATACATCTCAGATACATTTTCTGAAACAATTAATAATAATTTTTTCCCAACCTTGTTAGAGGGAAAGTAAATTCTTTCTATAAGAAATGATATTACCATATTATTAGCAGATGAAGATATAATCAAAGATAATGCAACTAATGCTGTGGGAGAGAAAGGTAATATATACCAACGTAAGACATTTCACTAAAATAAATGTTAATTTATTTTTCTGGATTTGATGATTTTGTGGTGACTAAGAAGTCATTAACATACCCCTTAGCTTGACTTTACTTCCAGTGGTTCTCAACCTTTGGCCCTTTAAATACAGTTCCTCATGTTGTGATCCAACCATAAAATTATTTTCGTTGCTACTCCATAACTGTAATGTTGCTACTGTTATGAATCGTAATGTAAATATCTGATATGCAGGATGGTCTTAGGCGACCCTTGTGAAAGGGTCGTTCGACCGCCAAATGGGTTGCGACCCACAGGTTGAGAACCGCTGCAAGTTTAGACAGTTTTAGAGTACTTATTTTAGAAAGGGAGCCCTCTGGTGGTGAGGATTAGAGGAGGCTAGAGGGGTCTCCTGACCTCTTAGCACATTTACTTTAGAAATTTTACAATTGCAAATTCTTTCTTTCCCTCTTTGAGCATAAACTCCTCTACATCTCAGAATGTCTTTCTCAAGGAGGAATAGGAGCCAGTCCTTTGAAATATAAAACTCAAGAAAGATAGAACCCCATCTCCCTGACTCTGTGGGAAGGTAGATGCCTAACTTCCAAAAGCAACAATTTGCAAATACATTGGCCTATAACATTGACCACCTTCCTCCCTAATATTCTCCAGTATTTTTTTCACTAACTCACCTGAGATTAAATATATTCCTGCCTCTTTTTTTTCCAGCTGAGTTTAGTTCAATCTCTTCTTTATGGCAATACTCTTGAATAAAGTATTCTTTGCTGTTTTTAATATGCCCAGTGTAATTTTTCTTTAAGAGTGGTATTTGTCAGTTTTTCCAAAATGCTATAATTTGTTGCAATTTTATTGTTTTCCTAAGTAAACATTCATATCTATACATAATTTGTATTTTTTTTCTTAAGAATTTCTCCCTTGGTTTCATAAACTCCCGACTTCACAAAGCTAGATTCGTTTTTTCTTTTGCTCTTTGCTCTATTGCCAATTATCTAAAAATATATTCAGTTTAAGGTCATCTCCATGCCTTTATTCAATGTGCACTCAGGGCCTGAGTAGCCCTCCTCCCATATATGCACTCACCAAAATACAACCAATATATCTAGAACTAAATCTATCATCTTTTTTTGTAAAACTTTCCTTGATCCTGATTTTGTAATAGAATTTATTACAATCTGCCAACTAATAAAGTTATTTGTATGTTTCCTCAGCCTTTTATAAGATAGACTAGATTGCAGGGCACCTATGTTATAAATCTTTGTAACACCATCATTTCCTAAAACAGTAGACATAGAATGTATATTGAATTAAATTGCTATAACATGATTTTCTTAGATTTAATTTGAAACCTAATTTTCATGAAAGAAATATTGAAAATCTCCCAGGATAATCAGTTACTTAGAGTGGAAAAGTAATAATTGAGAAAAGAATATTCATGAAATCCTGTCATGTATCTCAGGGAGATAACCTCCTTTGATGGGTCAGATTGAACTCAAATGCTTCCTCCTCTTTTGAAGCTTTCCCTGACATTTTATAAGCAGAGTTAATCTTATTTATCTCTTGGCACGCTTAATAACCCCCTATCTGATTTCTCTACCAAACTAGAAATCAGTGAGGTCTCTTTATACTCTCTGCCTGGCATTGGTCTTTTCATATAATGAGGTGCTAGGTCAATACTTAATAAAAGATGCCCTGACCGGTTTGGCTCAGTGGATAGAGCGTCGGTCTGCGGACTGAAGGGTCCCAGGTTCGATTCCGGTCAAGGGCATGTACCTTGGTTGCGGGCACATTCCCAGTAGGGCGTGTGCAGGAGGCAGCTGATTGATGTTTCTCTCTCATCGATGTTTCTAACTCTCTATCCCTCTCCCTTCCTTTCTGTGAAAAATCAATAAAATAAATTTAAAAAGAAAAAAAAAGAAAGGAAAGAGGAAGGGAGAGAAACTGGAATAAAAGGTAAGAGACATACATCTGTAATAATAAAAGCGTAATATGCAAATCGACCGAACGGCCGAACAGTGGAATGACTGTCTGGATGTCCTTCCGGACGACCTCCCAGACAACCTTCTGAACGAAGCTGGGCTGCGAGGGCTGAGGCAGCCAGGCTGCAAAGGTCTACGCTTACACGAATTTCATACATTGGGCCTCTAGTTCTTCAATAATTAGTCAAGTTTGCTGGCAGTTTGTCTGATCCCAAAACCATGCTTTCTTTTTATGTTGTAATATCTCACATCACAGGGCCAAGAGCCAGCTGCAGAGAATACTTAATCCTGCTGACAATTAAGATAAAAATAAAATGAACATAAGCACTCATAAACACTGAATCATTTTTCTTTTCCATGTAAATTACACAGCAATCAACATCAGTGGTGGGGTGCAGGCAGGGGTGGACAAAAGGGGACATATATAATACTTTCAACAATAAAAAAAGAAAAAAAAGACGTATAAAGAAGTAGTTACTTAAACAATCCGAAGAAGCTGTTTCTCTCATACCCCTCAATACACACATAGCTCTCAAAGTGTTTTATTTTAAAACTTAATTACTTATCTATAGCCAGTGATACACCCTAGGCAAACATGATGACTACTCACACATGCACTGGGCAAATCTCTCTTTTCTGTTATGCATCTATGTATTCTTTTTTTAGTGGCATAATTTATTTTAATATAAATGTTCATTAAAAGTGAATAGATACTTATGACATTTATAATATACACATGAACAAAAGGAAAGCTAAGACTACCTAAAATAGTTCATCCCAGAAAACTCTGTTAGGATTCTGTTGCAGTGACTAGAGTAAAGGGCTGGCAGTAGACACAGAGAAATGAACAGGATTGTGATATATATGTGTCCGAGCCAGCAAGAGCTCTGCATGAGCACTGCTGCTCTGAGTTGCTCTGAGTCCATATATTCTTCTAAATTCTTCCCAACTATGCCAGGGCCGGTTCCTTCTCAAACCCTGCTCAATGTACTAACTGTTGGGAACTTAGTCCAAGTTCCTCCTTTATCTTCTCACTATTACAGGTGTTGGGTCCGAGCCCCTCTGCCTAGGGCTGGGCCTCCTTGGATACTGGGTCCTAGATGGAGAAGCCATGAGAAGTTGTGTGTGTATAAGAAGGAGTCTTTATTGCAGAAGCCTGTGGCCACAAAGCCATCAGACAACACAGTCCTTCACAGCAGTCCTGTACAGACAGGCAGCAGTACACCAGCTGGTAAATACATATCTTTTCTACACAGTAGTAGCAGTCTCTGTACCCACAGTTATAGTCTAAGCAGCTGCATGCTGCCCCTAGCCTCACCGCCTCACATCATAGTAGTACGTAAGCTTGCTGGCTCAGCAGCTTCTCCTGTCCCCCCTGCCCAGCACACTGGCTGTTCTCTGTAGCCTCACATAGTAACTACCTCCAAGCTTCTCTTCCAGCTTCATCTCTCCAGCTTCGTCTCAGCAATCCTCTCAGCTGGTCAAATAACATGTGTTTATACGCCTTAGACAAAGAAAGCCTCATGCTGAAAGGACAGAACGGGACTGATAACTGTGTCCCTAACCCCTCTTCCAAGAAAAAGCCACAGAATGTATCAGTTACTCAGCCTGCCCTTATCTCAGCCAATAGGAATGCAAGGGAAACAAACCCAAGGCCAAAAGTATGCTGACCACGCCCCTGTCTTTGTGTAACCAGACCCTAGCTGCACCCTGCCCTTGCGTCACTAGCCCCCGGCCCTCACTCAACCAACTGGAATCAGCCAAATCAGTGGTCCAAGTGAGCCCTCACCCCCCGACCCCAAGCTCTATAAAATCTTTGTTCTTTCGAGACTCGGGGCTCTCTCGCATCCTGCCGCTGCGCCGGTGTTGGAGGCAGAGGGACCAAGCTCAGCTTGAATAAAGGCTCTATGCTTTTGCATCGGACTCAGCGCTCCCTGGTGGTTTTTTGGGGGGATCTTGAAATCTGGGCATAACAATGCCAATAGTAACATCATGAAGGCACAGGGTACCATGAGAGCTCTGTGGCCTTGCAGCTGTGTATGGTATCTTAGCCTAGGCCAGAGTCACCTTGGACAGTTTGGTGTATTGACAACAAGGCCTCTGTGCTTTAATTGGCCTTGACTATCAGGCGCCTTTGACGTGGTTCCCCCAATATGAATATGTATTCTTTGTATACTGATAGTGTACTGTGGTAGATTAGAAATGAAAGGTAGGATAAGAATCAAGCACAGCTCTTCTATTTTTTGGCCTGAGCAGCTGACTTGGAGAACAAGTGTGGGTATATATCAAGGATTCTGGGTGTGGAGGGAGGGTGTCTTACATTTAAAGTGCCTATGATTTACTCCAGTCTAGGGGATGTCAATTTGTATGTGTAAATTGATAGTCAACAGTAAAAGAATCAGGGCTGGTCATTTAAAATTGGTGGGAGGAAATTTAAAATAATGCTTTGTTTTTTGAGGTTGCTCAAGTATGAGAATTTGGTTTCTTAAAAAATAGGAAGCTATTGTCACTTTCTTCTTTATAGCTTATATTGTTCATCTGACATCCTTATCTTAAATTAAAAACAAAACACACAAAATGGTTATTTTTTTAAATGCCAATGACCTCATTTTGACTTCTCTGAAAAATTCTTCTTATATATTGAAAAAAAATTGGTTGCATATTTGAAATATTCATATGCAGTTTTTTGCCAAGAGACTTACTTTTTCTCTTGGTTCCTCAATGCACTTTTTATGTTTATGGGACAATTAGCCTTTAATGGAATATATACATTGTTTCATGTTAGAAAGCAGATATCACATCAAATTGTACTGAGCCACTGAGCTATTTGATATTACATAGTTCTGTAATTTAATCTGCAAGGTATTATTTACCACTTGTTATGGGCCAGATACTCAATTAAATACCTTTGGGTATTAAAAACATAACTATTCTTAAATTATTCTAGATAAATTATATCATTAGTTTACTAGAGCAAGAGATTGACACATATATTTTTCGTAAGAGATAGTACAGTTAAATTCTATAAGAGGTATGAAGAGGAAGGGTACATTTGAATAAACTGTTCATTGAATATAATAGTGCAGTAATTCGCTTGGATACTACATCAGATCCATATATTAGTATACTGATTGCACATCTTATGGTAGACTAAGCCTCATAAAACTATCAGAACTTATCATGCTTCAGAATGACCATTATTGCAGATTGTTGAGACATTTTTACAAAAAGTATATTCCCCTTTTTGATCTCATGACTGTTTCTAATCTGGGATTATTTGATGATGCTATAGCCCAGTATCTCTGAAATTTGAATTGATTGCTGAGGAAAAATGAATCCATGGTGAGATCATGCATAGCAAACTAAAGGAACAGCCTGCTGATTACACTGAAGAAAACTTCTATTTACATGCAAATATCTTTGTAATCAGCAGTGATAGGAAAGGAAATGTATGAGAGTCCAAAGCATTCTGATTTCCAATGTTCCATCTTTCCCTAGCCCCTACCCCAGAAAATGTTTCCTCATATCAATAACAAAGCCTATCTCATTTAACAAAATTTTAGGCATATTTTACTTGAAACAAAACATATTAATGAGTCTTATCTCTTCTTATTTCTTTCTCAGTGTAATTCTTTCACTTTTGAGTTATCTTTAGCTAAAATTATTCTCTGATCAATATTTTAGTCTTAGTATGATAGCATTTCATAAATGACTAGAGGCCTGGTGCACAAATTCATGCACATTGAAAGGAAATTAATTAGAAGAAATATTTTAATATCACTATTCGCCCTTTCTCTATAATAGCAGTGTCAACCAAATTCACGATCGACAATGACAGATTGAAACACACGTGTGCGATTGGTGCCAGCGATATATATATATATATATATATATATATATATATATATATATATATTCCCCAAATTCAAGCAAGATTTGAAATTGAATTGAATTGCAAATCTTGCATGAATTTGGGGACATATATATATATATATATATACACATACATACACTTGCTTAATTAGACCTGATCACACAGGGAGAACAAAGGGTAAAATATTTAAATGCAGCAGTGTTTGACTATATTCTGCGCAGTGAGAAAACCTAAAGTCATTTTCAAGGTCCACCATTTTTTACTTCTTTTCATTTGGGTCAAGTTTCTAAGGCTTCTAAATCTCCATTTTCTGGCTGATGAAAAGAAAATAGGATTCCACCTAGTCTCCTATGTACCTACTCCAGAACTTCTGTGAGGGTCAAATGAGATGAGGCACGGGAAAACGCTTCACAGACATTTGGTGAAAGCAGTGATGGTGAACCTATGACACGCATGTTAGAGGTGACACATTTTTTGGTTGATTTTTCTTTGTTAAATGGCATTTACATATATAAAATAAATATCAAAATATAAGTGTTCGTTTTACTGTGGTTGCAAATATAAAAAAAAATTTCTATATGTGACATGGCACCAGAGTTAAGTAAGGGTTTTTCAAAATGCTGAAACGCCGAGCTCAAAAGGTTCACCATCACTGGGTTAAAGTGTAAAATGCTTCCACCTGTCTATAAAGCAAGTCATGTTCCTGGGCTGAAGAAACTCCAAGGAGGCTCATCACTAGTTTGGGCTGTGGGCCGCATTTTGCGCCACGAACAGAAAGTGGTATAGCAAAGGTGGAGGTTTATTGAAGAACAAGTACAAATTCCCATGTGGGGAGAGGAAAGAGTCCCACAGAATGGACTCTCAAGTAGGGAGGGGAAAAGGTTCCCACTGAGTCCCTTTTCTCTATGGTTTATAAAGGCTGCAGATCTTTGTGCCTTGATATCCCTTCTGATTGGTCAGTATCCCCTTTGATTTGGTCACTATAGCAACCCCTGAGCTCAAAGGTCAAACCTCACAAGGGACGTATGATGCTCTCCTCCCTCATTGCTCTCCTATTCCTTCTGGGATTTCTTCCTCCTTCTTTATTTTGTAAATATAGACCTTTCTTGGCTATTCTAGTTCCCTTGTCTTATGGAAATATACCTGTTGCTGCTTCCTTGTCTTATTGAAATGTAACTGCACCTGGCTTCCTTGTGTTATGGAGATGTACCTTCTCCCAGTCTGCAGCCCCAGGCTTTTCCATGGACCCCAATTCTAAAAAATCCCTAAGCGTGCCTGTGTTCCCCCCAAATTCCTGCTTCAGAACCATATTAGTCTCAGTTTTCCATAGAAGCAGAACCAAGAGGAAATGTGTGTGTGTGTGTGTGTGTGTGCACACACACATTTATTTTGAGGAATTGACTCATGTGAAAGGGGGCAGGCTAGTAAATTAAAAATCCGCAGGGCAGGCTTGCAGGCTGGAGGCCTGTATGAGTTGCAGTCTTTCCAAAAGCAGTTTGCTCACAGAATCCTTGTCTGGAGAAGCCAGCGTGCCCTATCATGGCCTTCATTTGACGGAATGAGGTCTATCCATATTGTGTAGGGTAATCTGCTTTCCACAAAGTCAACCAATTTACATTTTAATTTCATACAATAAAATACCTTTACAAGAACACCTAGAATAATGCTTGACCAAATCTGGGCATGGGGACCCATGCTAGTTGACACATAAAATTAACTATCACAAGAAGTTATGTCAAGAATATATAAAGAACTCGTACAACTCAATTATAAAGAGACAAGTAACCCAATTAAAAAATGGGCAAAGAGGGAGTTCTGATCAAGATGGAAGATTAGGTAAATGCGGCACTCCCATTCTCCCACAACCACATCAAAATTACAACTAAACTACAGAGCAACCATCATTCAGAACTGCCTGAAGTCTAGTTGAATAGAACTATAACTAAGGACAAAAAGGAGACGACACATGGAGACTGGTAGGAGGGGCAGAGACACAATGTGTCAGTCCCACACTCATGTGTGGCAGTTAAAAATTGGGAGGGATCTCTTAGCTGCAGAGGTCCCCCCTGCAGACCGAGGGGTCCCAGCCCCTCACCGGGCTGCCAGCCCAGGGTTTCAGTGCTGGAAAAAGAAGTTTTAACAGCAGCTGGATGTGAAAACCAACGTGGACTGTAGTTGCCTGAGACAGAGGACTGCTCGAGTCTCGGGGGTTCCGCCTAAAGGGCCCAGACAGACTTACTCTAATTCACTCCCTCTGAGCTCCAGTGCTGTTTTACCAGCTGCAACGTGCCAGAGACATGTGAGGAGGAACTAAATTGCCTGTCTCTGGGATGAGGTCTGGAGATGCAACTTTCTCCCAGACAGGACCCATTGTTCCTTTGAGGAGCCCTCCCCCTGCTAGCCCAGGCCCAAGCCAAGAGTGAGTCTCCATCAACCTGGCAAACGACATTTGCCTTGCCATTGCCCCACCCCACTCTACTTGTGGGCCCACCCAAGCCACTTCAAGTGGATTTTACATACAAATAGCCTGTCTTGGCTCATGCAAAACAGAAACAGACTCATAAATGCAGAGAACATTTTGATGGTTGTCAGATGAGAGGGAGTTTGGGGAGATGGGTGAAACAGGTGAAAGGATTAAGAAGAACAAATCGGTAGAAAGGTCATGGGGATATAAAGCACAGCATAGGGACTATAGTCAATAATCCTATATAAGAAAAGGCTAATATGCAAATTGCCCCCTTGAGCAGGAGTTTGACCAGAAGTTCAATCTGTAGTTCGAACAGGGGCAGGGGCCAGCCGGCTGACCGCCTGCGGCCCCTCCCCCCAGCTGGCCCGGCCTGATCAACTCCGATCTGGGCAGGTTAGCTGGACCCCACCTATACACAAATTCGTACACCGGACCTCTAGTATTATAATAAATACATACAATGTCATATGAGTACTAGATTTATCGGGTGGTCCCTTTGTAAATCACCTAATGTCTAATCACTGGGTTGTACATCTGAAACTAATATAATAATGTATGCCAACTGTAATAGAAAATTAAAAATATTATTTAAATGGACAAAGTGTAAATATACATTTCTCTAAAGAAGATATATGAATAGATAATAAATACAAAAATGATTAACCTAATCAGTCTTTATATATCAAATTTATGAGGTATTACACATACTATACTGGCTAAAATAAAAAACATAGACAATAAGTTTTGGTGAGAATATGGATACATTGAGACCTTTACACAGGGAGGGTGAAAATGTAAAACAGTGAAGCTGCTGTGGAAAACATTTTGGCAGTTCTTCAAAATATACACCGAGTTACCAATGATTCAGAAATGCAACTCCTATACATGTAAGAGAAATAAAAACACATGTCCAAACAATATTGTGTACACTAAAGTTCATAGCAGAGTTATTCATAATAGTCAAAAAGTAGAAAAATATTCCTCAGAGCCTTCAGTTAATGAATAGGTAAACACAATGTAGTATATCCACACAATGGAATATTATTTGGCAACAAATAAGAACGAAGTACTGACACATGTTGCAACATGGATAAATCTCTAATATGGTACAATAAGTAAAAGAAGCTGATCAGAAAAAGCCACATATCTTATGATACTGTTTATATAAAATTTCCAGAATAGTCAGTTCTATAGAAATAGAAAAAAAATAATGTTTGCAAGTTACTGTGGGAAGAAATATGGAAAGGGACAGATAATAGGTTTAGAATTTTTTTTTTGCATTGATGAAAATATTCTGAAATTAGCTTATAGTGATTATTGCATAGTTTTGTAAATATGCTATAAAACATTGAATCATATATTTCAAACAAGTGGACTTGGTGGTATGTAAATTTTATCTCAATAAAACTGATAAAAAAAGACAAAGATACCATTTGCCCTTTTACTTATTTTTAACAAGTGTACAGTGGAATTTTTCAGAGGCTATGTAACATGATGATTTTCAACTGGTGTGCCACAAAATTTTTAAAACATTTTTAAATTTAGTCAGAGGCACTGACCTCTTTCCCCTTAGATTGTAAAATGACAACAGCCAACACAAAAAATGGCTGTCTGCTGTACCTTTTTTTTTTTCAGATAGGCAAAAATATATTTTTTGGTGTGCCACAGAATTTTAGTAATTAGTTTATGTGCGCCATCATGAGATGAATAAAGTTGAAAATCACTGCCACAGATTAATACAGATATAAGAAGCAGATATAAGAATAGATAAGAATCCTGATGACTTCTATTAATCCATATATTAAATAGATTTGCACAAAAATAAAACAATGATTTTGAAAATGTAAAACAATTATTTTGGAAAATACACTTATTTTTTATAAAAAATGTTACTTTGTTAACACACTTTTATTAAATGTTTAAATTAATAAATAAATGTGTAAATTTAAATGTTCTGAGTTTTAATTGCCAGTAGAGTAAATATCTAAAAATCTAACCCACTAAACAAAAGCTCTTTGGAGTCTTCAATTACTGCTGAGAGTATAAAGGGACCCTGAAAGAAAAACGTCTGGAAACTTCTGAAGGAGGGTAATGAGCAAATAAATATAAGGTTGAAATAGTACAAGAGAGTGTCAGTGTTATAGAATTCTAGGCACATTTTAATAAAACTCTGATGAAATTTCAGATCAAGGCTTGACTCTGCCACTTAAAAAGTCTTAAACTCTGCTCCACCATTTATTTCCCAACCTGAAAATTGATGAAAACAATGCAAATCTCGTAAGAATGTTGGGAGAATTAAATAAAAACTGCAGTGCAATAAGCATGTGGTGACTGGAGGATGAAAATAAATTGTTTTGCAGAAAAAAATCCTCTTTTTTTTCCTACACATTCTGATGCCTAAATGTTGTAATGAAATTTTTTGATCTTATAAAAAGATGAAAATATGGAAAATTTCTTTTTAGTTTAGGTTTGTTTTGTCTCGATTTAGTGAATGATCATAAAGGCACCTGAGCAGAGACTGCCATTGTGCAGGCATCTTAGTGTCGGCAAAAGCTCTCCATGAAGTAATTAATGGTGATGAAGCACTTTGAAAATAAATATGGTACAGTTGTCTTTTGTGATCAAAGGTAGCTGTGCTTATAGCCACATCAAAGAGCATATTTCAAGGTAGGTCCTTTCAGCTGAGAGACGTTTTCTGAGAACCTCTTGAGTACTAAGTTTAGTCAGAAAAACATTCAACTAAATAAGAAACACTGAAGAATACATATCTTAGGTGGAAATACATACACAGCAGAGGAACGACAGTTTATGGCAGTTTCTAGCACTTGTTATAGAATTCTAGGCACATTTTAATAAAACTCTGATGAAATTTCAGATCAAGGCTTGACTCTGCCACTTAAAAAGTCTTAAACTCTGCTCCACCATTTATTTCCCAACCTGAAAATTGATGAAAACAATGCAAATCTCGTAAGAATGTTGGGAGAATTAAATAAAAACTGCAGTGCAATAAGCATCACTTACCTTTTTCTATGGCCCACTTTCCATTGCCTAGGAGCAATGAAGGCATACAGACAGCACAGGTACCACCGCCAATCTCATTTCAAATAACCCAACCTCTCTTACAACACAGCTGACCCTTGAACAACACAGGTTCGAAATGGGTGGGTCCACTTATACACAGACTTTTTTCATATTAAATACAGTCCGCCCTTCATATGATCAGAGGGTTTCACACTGCCGGCTTCAAACTGTGGATCAAACATTATTTTCGCATTCCCAACTGCAGTTTCCCAACCACTGATAGTAATCACTATTTTCAACTTGCAGTTGATTGAATCCCCAAATGCAAAGTGCTGACTGTAAGTCACAAGTTATATTCAGGTTTTCAATGAGGGGGGAGCCCCTCCCCTCCCCTCCCCGCCATGTTGTTGTAGGGTGAACTGTATTATTTTGTTGGATGAGGTCATAGAGAGGATGTGATCACCAGCTGACCTGAGAGCTGGGCCCAGGAAGTCAGAGGCTCCTAACCTTCTCCCTTGCTTGTCCTGGGAATGTGTGCTCTGCTCACCATTTCATAGCCCGGCTGGTCCAAGGAGGGAACCCTGAGCAGGCAGTGTTGTTGATGCTCTCTGGACTTAACTTGTAACTGGACCCAGATAAGTCCTCTGTATAAACTTAAGATTCTGGTGGGCGGGGGCGGAGATCCACTCATCTTGTGGCTGGTCAAGACAAGACTCCGGTTTAAGTTGAATTACTTATTATTAATATTGTATAAGTATTGTTATTTTTTAAAAATCCCAGTTGTCCCGTAAGCTGAAGGAATGGCCATTTTTGGCCTGAATGACCTGAAGGCACCAAATGCCTGAAGCTTAATTGTGGCTGCCCTTTTTGATTGAAGTGATTTCTCAAAGTGTGGTCCGCAGAGTACTCGGGTTCTCTGACACACTTTGAAGAGGTTCATGAGGTCAATGCTGTCCTCATGGTAATACCATGCTGTTATTTACATTTTTCTCTGGGTTGACCTTTGCACTGATGGTGCAAAAGTAATAGTGGGTAAAAATGCTGGCTCTTTAGCAGGAATGAACATAGTGGCTCTAGCACTTACAGTCCTATTTTTGACTGCTATATTCACAATTATAAAAACAACCGGTTTCAATTTAAAATGCCCTTGTTGAAGCATTTATTAAAATTCAATCTTTGCATATACATTTAATGTGCTATGTAACAAAATGGGAAAGGTGCACCAAGCACTTCTGCAGAATAGCACTCTCCCATGTTTGTCTTCGTGAAAAACACCTGTACCGCTTTTTAAGTTGCAAGTTAACTAGCCACTTTATGCACGAAACACCATTTTAACAGAAAGAATGACTGACAGACAAACTGTAATTATGCAAACTGGGTGTTTGGCAGACATTTTCTCTAAAGTAAACAGTGAGGACCTGTTGTTTCAAGGAAAATAACCAACCGTGTTTGATAAGAACTATCTCAATCTTTGGAATACCTGCATAATTTAGTATATTGGTGATTTCTAAATTTAAAAAGAGCATCAAGGTACAAAAGTATGCATGGGTCAGATTCATTCAAAATATAAAATATAATGAAATGGATTATGAAACTTTTTTATATGTTTTCACATTCCACATTAGAACAAACCTTTACAAAGTTACCAGGGGTTGTGGCTGGAAACTATTTTTTTCTGTGGAATAGAGGAAGACAAAGTAATCTTTATTGGTAAGTCGTATAGTTTTTATTCATATTAAGAATTGACTGAATAACCAAATGAACTTCACATGTAATTATTATCCACATAAAATTATATCTACTTTTTTTTACTCTACCCTGGATGGTTAGAGTGCAATGGGATTAGCTATTTTCCTTCCCTCCAGTGAGTTAGGCTCAGATCCCAGATGGCCAGGCTCTGAAGTGGTTCCTCCTGAGGACATCCCTTGTTAAGAAGAACAGCACGCGCCAGCATATTTCAGAATGGTTAGTCCTCATTCTGCCAGAAGCAGGAGGGCAGTTTCCTCAGATATTTTCTGTGAGAATCTGATTGACTTTCTTAATGTGATGCTCACAAAATGTGGAGGCTCTTCCATGAGGGGAACCTATGGAGTTCTTATCTCTTAGACTTGCACACATTGAGCTTCCAGTAATTTATTGATTAAGTTCAGGTTTTCCTATCCTGACACTCCTTCCTGTGGTGGTTCCCATTTGTGAGTCTGCTCTGAAAAGTCCACGCCCTGTATTCACCCGTGTTCCAGCACTCTTAGATCATCCATTGTCCTGTGTCCTTCCTTTTACAGATCCTAAAAAAGCTGCTCATTACCCCTTCTGTTTAGATTTTACTGGTTAGGATGAAGTGGCAACTTCTAATCTCTTTCCATGGGTAACCAGAAACCAGAAATAATGGCTTCTTTTGATTTAATGTGTTTTGTTTTGTTTTGTTTTTAAATATATTTTTATTGATTTCAGAGAGGAAGGGAGAAGGAGAGAGATAGAAACATCAGTGATGAGAGAGAATCATTGATTGGCTGCCTCCTGCATGCCCCCTTACTGGGGATCAAGCCTGCAACCCAGGCATGTGCCCTTGGCCAGAATCAAACCTGGGACCCTTCAGTCCACAGGCCAACGCTCTATCCACTGAGCCAAACCAGCTAAGGTAACGTGTTTTTTTGTTTGTTTGTTTGTTTTTTAGGGTAATATCCAGAGTTAAAGTCCATATCTTATGAATTATTTGAAAATTATTGGGTTTTCACAGTGTAGAAACAAAATATACAACATAAAACATCTTAAATCTACCTAGATATCTATCCCTAAGGCTTATAGCGGCCCCTGATTCTGAGTTTTATGAACCTTTAAACCAAGGATAATATTGCATTAGTAATGTACATTATGATTGGTGTGGATATGTTACAAACTGTCCAGTCCCTGAGGTATAATGAATTTTTGTTTGTTTGTTTGTTTGTTTGTTACTAGATATACTGCATGCTCACAATACTCAATTAATACGTCTTGCTAGCTTTAATCGCATTAGCTTTGTCACACCAGAGGTGGCATAACTTTCATGTGAGATAATTAGGTTTGCTCAATTTAAACAGACACATTAATGAAGCTCAGCAAGGCTCAATTAAATCTGTTTTCAAAGCAAAATCACTATGTGAGGCATTGTGGGTAACATGATGCTAATTGTCATATTGGAAGAGAAACTGAGTGAGGTTTCTGAGTTAGGCACAGAATGAATTTCTCCACTTGGAACATCAAGGCAAAACCAGCAAGATGCCTGTGTTGTGATTTTCCCTTTTTAGTGCTTATCAAAGTATTAGGGCTGAAGGCCTCATCAAAGGATTGTGTTCTTCACATTGGTCTTTAAATAATTTGTAAAAGTTTTATTATAACCATAGTATCTATTGTTTAACAACTTAAACACAATTTGTCTCCCACCAGACACCAGCCATAATTAAAGCTTCATCTTCTTTATATTGCCTCCATTTCGAATTAGGGTGTTTATCAGTAAGCAAGGGAGACCACATATAACATTATTGAAATACTTAGAATGACTGTTCTCAATGGGTGGCAGCTTCTATTTGTATAAATATATTTATCTTTACACAGTTTGGCACTTGAAGAAAATATTAATGTTCTTACTTGAGTTAGCTATGTGAATTTTACTAACACTCTACCATATGCCAACTATTTTTGCAGCAATAACATATTTTATTGACTTCATAATGTAAATGTTTATTCTAATGATAGGATACTGATTTTGAATATAATGTATTGAATTTTAATAAATTAAAAATTAACTTTCAATTTTTGAAGTTTAATGTGTGATTTCAAGAATTCTCACACTTATGTATTATACACATATATTTATATATAAGATATATGTAAATAATTATATAGGTATATATAAAACATTAATATGTAACTATGTATTAAATATACATACATATATACACATATACATTTATACATATATATCCTCATCCAAGGATATTTTCCCATTGATTCTTAGAGAGAGTGGAAGAAAGAGGGAAAGACAAAGAGAGAAATATCGATGTGAGAGAAACACATCGATTTGTTGCCTCCTACACTCGTCCAGACCAGGGCCCAGGCCGCAGAAGAGCCTGCAACTGAGGTACCTGCCCTTAATTGGAATCAAACCTAGGACCTTTTGATCTGTAGGCCAATGCTCTAGCCATTGAGCCAAACTGTCCAGGGCTGTATTAAATATATTTTATATAATACATAAGTAGTATATCTTTTCTGTGAGTAAAATTATAAAATATGTTCTGCCTTTAATCCATCACATTAAATATCCCCTTATTTTAAGCCTGTAGAGAACTTGGAACACATTTGGTATTGTTTTCTTCTGGCTTACTTTGAAAAAAATAATACAAAATTATATATATTTTTTAATTTAAATTCATTATTGTTTAAAGTATTACATATGTCTCCTTTTTCCCCCATTGATCTCTCCCCAGACTTTCCCACCCCCCAGTACATGCCCTCACCCCACTACTGTCTGTGTCCATGGGTTATGCTTATATTTATGCATACAAGTCCCTTAGGTTGATCTCTTACACACCCTCTCACCACCACCACTCCCCTGCCTTCCCTCTGAGGTTGGACAGTCTGTTCCATGCTTCTATGTCTCTGGATCTATTTTTGTTCATCAGTTTATGTTGTTCATTATATTCCACAAATGAGTGAGATCATGTGATATTTATCTTTCTCTGACTGGCATATTTCACTTAGCACAGCGGTTCTCAACCTGTGGGTCGCGACCCCTTTGGGGGTCGAACGACCCTTTCACAGGGGTCGCCTAAGATCATTGGAAAACACATATATAATTACATATTGTTTTTGTGATTAATCACTATGCTTTAATTATGTTCAATTTATAACAATTAAAATACATCCTGCATACCAGATATTTACATTATGATTCATAACAGTAGCAAAATTACAGTTATAAAGTAGCAACGAAAATAATTTTATGGTTGGGGGTCACCACAACATGAGGAACTGTATTAAAGGGTCGCGGCATTAGGAAGGGTGAGAACCACTGACTTAGCATAATGCTCTCCAGGTCCATCCATGCTCTTGCAAATGGTAAGAGTTCTTTTTTTTATAGCAGTGTAGTATTCCATTGTGTAGATGCACCACAGCTTTTTAATCCACTCATCTGCTGATGGGTACTTAGACTATTTCCAAACCTTAGCTATTGTAAATTGTGCTACTATGAACATAGGGGTGCATATATCCTTTCTGATTGGTTTTTCTAGTTTCTTGGGTTATATTCCTAGAAGTGGGATCACTGGGTCAAATGGGACTTTCATTTTTAATTTTTTGAGAAAACTCCATACTGTTCTCCACAGTGGCTGCGCCAGTCTGCATTCCCACCAGCAGTGCACAAGGATTCCTTTTTCTCCACATCCTCGCCAGTACTTGTCGTTTGGTGATTTGTTGATGATAGCCATTCTGACAGGTGTGAGATGGTACTTCATGGTCAATTTGATTTGCATCTCTGGGATGATGAGTGACTTTGAGCATGTTTTCATATGTATCTCAGCCTTCTGTATGTCCACTTTTGAAAAGTCTCTATTTAGGTACTTTGCCCATTTTTTTGATTGGGTTATTTATCTTCTTTTTGTTAAGTTGTATGAGTTCCCTATAAATTTTGGAGATTAGACCCTTATTAGAGAGAACATTGGCAAATATGTTCTCCCATGCAGTGGGCTCTCTTATTGTTTTGTTGATGGTTTCTTTTGCTGTGCAGAAGCTTTTTATTTTGATGTCCCATTTATTTTCTCCTTAGTTTCCATTGCCCTAGGAGCTGTATCAGTGAAGATATTGCTTCACCATATGTCTGAGATTTTGCTGCCTGTGTATTCCTCTAATATTTTTATGGTTTCCCATCTTATGTTTAAGTCTTTTACCCATTTTGAGTTTTTTTTGTGTATGGTGTGAGTTGGTGGTCTAGTTTCATTTTGTGTATGTGTCTTTCCAATTGTCCCAACACCATTTATTGAAGAGACTGTCTTGACTCCATTGTATGCTCTTGCCTCTTTTGTCAAATATTAATTGAGCATAATGGCCTGGGTTGATTTCTGGGTTCTCTGTTCTGTTCCATTGGTCTATATGTCTGTTCTTGTGCCAGTACCAGGCAGTTTTAAGTGGTTTTGTAATACAGCTTGATATCTGGTATTGTGATCTCTTCAACTTTGTTCTTCTTTCTCAGGATTGCTGGGACTATTCGGGGTCTTTTTTTATTCCAGATGAATTTTTGGAGAGTTTGTTCTAGGTCTGTGAAATATGCTTTTGGAAAATTATGTTTTTGAAAAGCCTGTTAATGTTTATTAGCATTAACAGCACAAAGATTTATTGTGAACATATTATAATGTTTATCTAACATTCTAGAGTCTTAAAGGCTTATTAGCTAGTTGTCAAATTAGGCAACATCAATGTATAAAAATGACTAAATCTGTATCATCTTTAGGTTAGCAGAAAAGACTGTTAGAAATAAAGTGATCAGCATGATACAAGAATGCTTGCAGTGTGGATATGATATATAAACATAGATCTGTTATATAGATTTATATTTTTCTTTTATGATTTTACTTCTGTGTAGAGCTTATGTAATTTTTTTTAATTTAAATTCTTTATTGTTTAAAGTATTACATGAATCTCCTTTTACCCAATTGACTGCTCCAAGCTAAAGCAGGGTTGGGCCTGGTTAGTACTTGGATGGGAGAGCTTATATAATTTTTATATGAAGAATCTCAGAAGAAACAAAAACTGAAAAAATGGTTATTAGAAATGTAACATCATTTTGATTATTTACATAAAATGGAACATTATTCTGCTGTTATCAAGAGACAGTGCAACAAACTTTAGGGAAGTATTTATATAATAAAATTTAATAATGATAATAATAACTGGTAATAAATTAAGAGAAATAAAGCTAAGGGCTTCTCATTTTGATGTGCATGGAGTCTTTATAAATCTATTATGACTGAAATTCGAGCTCTACTATAACAACATATGACACCTTATGTTAAATTGTAAAAAAGCATTATAGTCTTGTACTTTTTTTTCTTTTATTGTGGTGGTGGTAGTGGTGGCATTGTCTTTTAAACATAATTAATAAGAGAAGATAGATATCACCTAATAATTTTAGGAATACAAAAATGTTCTAATTTATATTACTCTTGTTTTAAAAAATAAATTTTAATTTTAAAATAAATGAGAGAATATTTTGGTCTCAAAAGCTACTGCTTTTGTTTTACACACAATTTTAATTCTAATAATTTCATAAAACAGAACTAATTAATATGAACTTTGAATATCCATTAGTCATTTGCAGGGAGTGAGTATTGTACGTGATTACATTTCTGGTGTTGAAGCTTCCACTTTATTACATGCTTAATCCATAGGAATTCATGTATTTATTAAACAGCTGTTTATTTTTTGGCCACAAAGTATAAGGTACTATTTAGATGTTAGGATACAATGCTGAATAAGACTGAGTCAATATCCTCACGGAATTGATAGTGTGTGTGTGGAGGGGGTTAACTTGAGATAGTTGTGGATTCACATGCAGTTGTAAGAAACAACGCATAGAGATCTAATATACCTCCACCAATCGTAATATTTTGTATAATAATTGTACTCAAACTAGGAAATTGACCGTACCTCACTTTTCACCATTTTTACATGCAATATGTGTGTATGTTTAGTTCTATAAAATTTTATCACACATATAAATATGTATGACCAATACCACCACAGTTAAGATATAGAACAATTTAATCACAAGTAGAGGACATTTTTAAATAAGTCTTTCATAACATTTTATTATTTAAATGATTTTGATGAGTAAATTTTAAAATATATAAACCATGCCACTATTTTAAGGTTGTGCAGAGACTCAAATATTATACAATAGCTTAGAATATATATTATGAACATGCATGATTTTATTACATTGTAAAACATTTAGCCATCTGCTTTATGAACAAATATTTTCCTTCAATAAATGTCATTTCTCCTGTGATCACAGCTACTTTTCCTAATTTAACTCTGTCTTTAGTTTGCCATTTGAATATATTAAGAATGGCAAACCGAGGTACCAAACTTGTTGAGCCACACTGACCTCAGTGCTAATGTGTCAATATGCAAAGGATAATGTGCAATGTTTTCATTTAAAAATTATGATCACTATGATTAATTTTGGGGACAAAAGTGCAATCTTCTGGATTTCCTTTGCAATTTTGTAATACTCAGGAAAATTTTACTGAGGATTCACAAAATCTCTATAGAGAACACATTGAAAAACATTTAAAGAGAGTCTGTATTTAACTGACTAGAACAGAGAAAAATATAGGTTATGTCTTCATTTTTCTGAAGTAATTTATGATTCACCTTGGTGACCCTTTTTATTAATTTATCTATCAGGTCTTCACTGTGCCCTCACTGTGTGTCAAGTAGTGTACAAAATGTAAAATGTCGAATAAATAGATATTAATTTAATAATCACAAAATTATGGTTAGTGTCATGAAGGGGTGTCTGAGAGTGTTCAAGGAGTAAGTTTACTAGATATTCAGATCAGAAGAAGATTGTCTTGAGGAAGCCATATCTGTGTGAGACTTGTGTAATAAGTAGATATTGGTCAAGTAAAAAAATGGAGAAAATACATTCTGCCTGTGAGGTAAGAAGTAATAGACACACTCAAGAGACTTGAAAGAGCTCCTTTATATTTGTAAGGTAGACAAATTAAATGGTAAACTACTGTGTGAAAGTGAATGAACATTTCTGAAGCACATAGGAAAAAAAAAAGGCCTCAAATTAGGGTTTCACACCTTTCAAAGTAATTACCCAGTCATATTTCATTTGATCCCACATATTCAATGGCTAGGGGAAGGACATACATTAAAAAAGATACCATTTTAAATTGTTTTAATCTGAGAACATACTATTTTAAATTGTGGTGGAGAGTCTTTTTTTTCTGTTAGATGAATGTAAATTATATTGCAACGTAAGTCATTTGAAAGCCAATTACCAAAAGTGGCTCAATGTATGAGATTTCAGAGAAAAAATATATTATAGTAGAAGCAAATATTCTCTAAGCGTTTGTTATACAGAGAATTTTCATTTAATAATTTTTTACTCAACAACTGGGAAATGCAAATGCATCTCCACTCAAAAGTCCCAAAGACCATACTAATAGCATAAAACTAATTTGTTATGTATATAAATATATTTTAAAAAGGTCTTTTCACTTACTACTCAACAAATAGGTTAAAACAGTAATACCTTTGGTCTTATTATACTTAATTTGTATTGTTTTAAAATTTGGTATGAGTATTAAATAAATTTATCTTAAACTTTAGATAATGTAGATATTCTAAAAGGTCATTTTTAGTGGTGAAGTAAAATATATATTTATATTACAACGAGAGGCCCAGTGCATAAAATTCACGCACAGCGGGGAGGTCCCTCAGCCCAGTCTACACCCTCTCCAATCTGGGACCCCTTGGGCGATGTCTGATTGCCAGTTTAGGCCCGATCCCACCTAAACCAGCAGTCGGACATCCCTCTCGCAATCCAGGACCGTTGGCTGCTAACCGTTCACCTGCCTGCCAGCCTGATGCCCCTAAATGCTCCCCTGCTAACCTGATCACCCAATAACTGCTCCCCTCTGCCAGCCTGATTGCCCCCTAACTGCTCCCCCCTGCTGGCCTGATCACCCCTAACTGCCTCTGCCTTGGCCCCTGACACTGTGGCTTTGTGCAGAAAGATGTCTGGTCTAATTAACATATTACCCTTTTATTAGTATAGATTTACATGAAGTTGTAATAAGTTATGAAGTAACAGTATGATTTTCTTTAATCTTAAAGAAAAATGGACTAATTACCCAAATTATTCCTTTGTTAAATGTTAGAAATAGTTTAAATAATTTTAAAGAATTTGGCAATGAGATACATGTATTGATTTGAGTCATCGATATCTTCTTACTATGGAACCTCCATATCTTTCAGTTTAAATAAGAAATGGAGCTCTGGTGGGGTGGCTCAGTTCATTGGAGGTTTGATCCCCAGTTGGAGGCTTATAGAAGGCAACCGATCAATGTTTCTCTCTTATATTGATGTTTCTCTCTCTCTCTTTTTCTCTTTCTCTCTCTCCCTTCCCCTCTCTCTCTAAAAGTCAATAAAAACATATTCTTAGGTGAGGATTAAAAAAAAAAGGACTCTGGCTGTTTTTATGAGGGATAAATATGGTAGTTCGATGATCATCTTTTCTCCTGTAATCTATGTTTAATTTATAAACATGTATATCTACTATCAACTCTCATACATTAATTATGGTAAATAATAATATACCTACTTAAAAACATGTTGAAAATTAATCCATGAGAAAATCAGAAGTTGAGAGAAATCTCAGTTTGAGAAATAGATTTACTTAAAATAATGAGTAAATTTTACTTAAAAACAGAAAGATTTTTACATTAAACATGGGAAAGTCATTGATGTTTATTTTTAATTTGACCTAGTTTTTAAATTACTTAGAATATTTGGACATCTGAATGTATCATAATTTTCTAATAAAATAAATAATCAGTGTTTACTGAAGAGTTTTATCTTTGTCAGATCATTTTGGATAAAAATTAAATACTATACAGGTTGAGTTTTAAAACTATAGGTTGTATCAAATTAGTAGAAAATATTGCTAAATATTAATTCATAAACTAAAGTAAAATAAATTTGTTTTCTATAATATTAGTGTTTCTTAAAGTATTTAAATTTGAAATATTTCATTGAATAAATGTCTTCTTATTTTGTAATCTTTTTAACAATGATTTGCCTATTGTTTCCCACAAGTAAGCTCTCATTTCCAAAAAATACATTTCTTGAAAATGTATATTCCCAAAACTACCAGATAATAACTCTATGATTATGTTTGCCCCTTTTCTGCTTGAATCTAAGATCTGATCACTACATATAATGAAGGAGATATAAGGCAAGGACAAGAAAATTCAGTTTAATTATGTTAAAAAAGAGAGTTTTGATTAAATTTTCATTAAAAACAGAAATTTAAAGTCTTTTTTGTCAAGCTTGTCTCTTTGTTCTCAGCATTTCTGTTTCACATAACCATTACAGGAGCTTTTTTTCTAGTTTTAACTGCAAGGATTATATTTTTTAGTTTCTAGAACATATTTTCAAATTTTCTTTTGTTTAAACATTTCTTTTATTTCAATTTTATATCTCATAACTTTAAGAAGTTCAACAATGCTTATTTTATTATCTAATATACTTATTATCTGGCATTTAAAAAATTTAATCCTAAATACTGGCAAATTATTTTTCTTTGTTTTTTAATTTTAAAAGAATATTTGTACTTTTTCTGTGAGAATCATAAGAGGTTTTGTTGAGGTTGTGTTGTTGCAAAATATATATTTAGTTTTCTAGTCCTTGTCTTCCTTATTTGGGACTAAATTCATTAATTTATTCATTAAATATTTATTGAGTATCTGCCATGTGGCAGGAAATGTTTTATATTGTGGGGAAATATTAATAACCAAAAAACCTTGTCATTATGGAGCTTCCCTTTCAATGGATAATATACATTGAATTATTTCTTTTGCTTAGAATTTTCTTCTTTAGTACCAATACTGTACATTAAATCTTCAAAGCCACATAAAGGAAGATTATATTCTAAAGAAAACTTTTTTTTTTTTCCTGTGTGGAAGACTAAGGCTGGATCAGACAGTTTTTTGTTTTGTTTTGTTTTTTCTTATCTCTTTCTTGATGACTTAACGGATCTATGGTTGTCCTCCCATTCATCTATGATAGAGATCTTTGAACAAGTTAATTTTAGGCCAAACTTCAAATTCCACCTTGAAACCATTTTGGTTTCAAAGCCTTGTCCTTTATTCACAAAGAAGCTTTTAAAAACCAAGGCTCTTTTTCAAAATGTCCTAAAGGCAGCTATAACATTAGTTTTTCATTGGTTTCTTGCTCCCTCTTTGCTATAATGTCACATTTTATTCATATTTTTGAAGTAGTTTAGATTTGAGAATTATACGGTAGGAAATTAAGATATTTATTTATTTGCCTCCCTTTTCTCTACATTTATTTTTTGCTCATTGACAAATTCAATTTTTTTTTCTAAAGGGTGGTATAAGGTTTCCATTATATAAATGATTCCATGTCTTCTAAACATAATAGAATCAGAATGTTGGTGAGAGAGCTATCAGGTTACCCAATTTCTACTTCTTGGGGTATATCCTGATCTATATTAAAGAATAGTGATGCTCTATAATGCACATTTGTAAGTATGTGGTTTCTCATTTTTTTAAGTTAACATTCTCCATTTGTAAACTACTTATTTCACATTAAATTTACTTTTGATAAGTTTATTTTATTAATCAATATTTAAAATCATATTTAAGGTTTTTGAAGCTATTTTAACAGCTTTAAAAGTAAATACTAAGTTAACATGCACAAGTACTATATACAGAAAATAATGTAATTTAAAAAATATATAATTTCAATTATTTTTCTTGTAAAGCAATTGGAAAATAATATATGCCTTTGCTCACAAAGCAAAAATTAAATGGAAATTAGTGATCTAAAGAAAATTACAGTTTAAATGGTTTCTTATTTTATGCTGAACAAGTATATGTAATATATTTATTTGGTTATAATTATCTGATTTACCAGTTGCATAAAGAATGCTTGTGTTTATGCATTTTTAATATAGTTGCATTAAAACTTAACAGAGGCATTTCACTATATGTATAAAATTTATTTGCATCCTAATTAGAATTAAAATTTGATCAACATAAATATTATTCACATACATTTACATTGGAATGTGTAAGTCAAAATCCTTAAAGCAACCATAGGCAAAATTTTTCATATATATATATATATAATATATATATATATATATGCAAAATACACTTTATTTTGAAATGATAGGTCTGCTCACCAGGAAAGAGAATGTAAAACTTTCCTTTATGTATCAGTGCTTCAGCTTGAACAAATATCGGGTACCACTTTAACTTACTACAAAGTGGTTTATAAGCTTCTCTACAGACTTTGCAAGTTATTGAGGTTAATGGTCAATGCAATTGCCATCTCTTATGCAATAAACTACTTTATTTTGTCTGTGAGTTCTCTAAGCAGTAACACAAGCATAAAGGGTGCATTCAGCATACATGAAATATAACCCTATTAGAGTAGCCAACTAAATTACAGAATCTCTGAAGCAGAAAAGCTGCCAACTCTGTGAAATGATGGTCTTTCTGTTCTTGAATGAAATGAAATGATAAGGCTGTTGATTTCAATAAAAGAATTTGAACTAAAAATTCAGAGTCATACAAAATGAACCTAATAAAATTGGAATGGCAGTACATATAATCTATTTGATGATTGCATTGAAGAGAAAAAAGAGGCTGATAAAAATGGCTATGAATACTCTAGCTCATTTTGAAAATGAGTAAATGATAAGAAAAAAGCAGTAGAGAAAAACTACTTCATCTCAAGGATTACTATCTCAAAAAAACCTGTTAAAGTGTAGTGTTATCACTGCATTTATCATAGTCAAAGGCCTGGCTATTAAAAATAGAAATGTTTCTGGACACCAAAAACATGATTTTAATTGAAGACCTAAAATATGATGCTAATTCATGTTACCAATTATATATTTAGTAATAATGATTTATGTCACTTTGAATTTTATTTTATGACGTGGTAGTCATCTATATTGTAGTTGGAGCCTCTACAACTTTTATATATTTGGTGTTCTGAAATATTTACTATTTAATCCTATTATTTACTTAATTTTATTAATATTTAGCAACTAAGGAATTAATAGATGAAATGAAATCAGTAAAGAGAAAGACAGAGTCAGGAGAACTTGATGCTTTTAACCATCTTCTTTCTATATTTTGTTTAGTTTTAAGCTTAGAAAAAAACAAAACAAAAGATGGTTGTCTATTTTAGTCTTCATTCATGTGGTAGCATTATAAAGAAAGGTTTTTTGCATGTTGTATTAGGCCATACATTCTTTTTGTTCAATTTAATAGAAATGTTACTGAAATGTAGTTGTAGAATAGCAGAAGATATGAAGTTTATAATGTGATTTGCAATCCACCACCTGCCCCCATATAAAAACTCATATTTCTTACAGAGTCATGGTTAGGAGATACATGGTTAGGGAAATTGTGAAAATTTTTAGAAAAAAATCTAAACACAACTTTTTTTCAGAGTTTACCAAGCCAACAAGATCTAATTTTCATTAAAGTAGTGTACACTCTAGGTATGTAATAAGTTCCATATATTAGGTAAAGACATATAAAGACAAATATATTAGAGGTTCTTAATCCCCAAGGAAGTCCCATTAAGATACTGCCATTGTCATTCATTGATTGCTGGGCAATGAATGACAGCCACATCTCACTGACACACAGCAGAATATATGCTAGCATCCCTCTTTTATAGAGGAGATCATATAATATGTGAACACAAAACACAACTACAAATCAATGTAATAAGTGCTAGAATAATGTATTTCAAATGTTAGCTAAAATAAAAGGAAGAGTTGATTTCTTGTTTAGCATAGAACATCACTGAGGCATTCAAATGTTTGCATTCAAGTATGGTCATTCAGGTTAGTCAACTAGTAACATAAGTGGAAGTATTAACAGAGAGGAGAGGTCCTCATCTCCCCCAATTGCTTGTGGGGGTGGATTTTTTGTGCTATCCTAAGAAAAAGAGTTTTCTGAGACTCACACTGGAGGATGAGATATGGTAGAAAGCTTTATTCCTTGGAATTAAACCCTTGAGTTTCCAAAGTCCCATTTCCCTTTGACCCACCATAAGAGTGTAGCTGGGGCCTCAGTAGAGCTAAATCAGAGTCAGTGTCTAGAGTTTCCTTTCCATGTCTGCATAACCCAGTCCAGCATCGGGCTAGTTTAATCTGTGTTTCCCTGCTTCAGCCCATCAAACCATTGCATGTGGGGTCCACAGGGCCACGTGGTATGGAGGAAACACAGGCAAATACAAGGAAGCCAACAGCACAAGAGAGCCCAGAGCAATGAGAGAGAGACTTCCTTTGATTAGGGGATTATGTATTCCCAAACTTCCTTGTGCTTGCTCTGGTATGCCAACCATTCTAGACAACCATCTTTATCCCCAGGTTTGACTGACAGACACCTTCCCTAGTCACCCCAACTTTACTACTCATGCATCTATCTTCATTTTGTTGGATCTTTTACCCCAGTGTTTTGCAAGGCATAGGCTGCTGGTTCCCTGGGGAGTGCAAAATTGCAGCTTCCTGGTTTAGCTGCCCAAATGATACGCCTATAATGTCTGACTTCTCTCTTTGCCCCTTTCCTATTATTAATAAGTAGCTAATTACAGTGGTATCAGAAGATAGTTTATTAGTTACCTATTGCTGCTGAGTAACAATTACCACAAATATAAGACCAATCATTTAATAGCCTATATAATAAAAGCCTAATGTGCAAATCGACTGAACGGTGGAATGACCTGCAGAACAACCGGTTGCTATGATGCACACTGACCACCAGGGGGCAGATGCTCAACACAGGAGCTGCCCCCAGCCTGCAGGCCCAAGGTTAGCCAAAGCGGGTGCCAGCAGGGGCCTTCCGATTGCCCCACCAGTTGCTCTGCAAAGGGAGGCTACTGGCAGTGGTGGGGGATGGGGCCAGTGGGCAGGCAGCACCAGGCCGGCCAAGGTGGGTGCCACAGGCTCCCCCGCCCCCGTTCACCCCACCGGTAACCCCACAGATCAGCCCTGATTGTTGGCCAGGCCTAGGGACCCTACCCGTGCACTAATTTCATGTACTGGGCCTCTAGTGTGGTATAAAATCAAACATTTAATATGTTGCAGTTTCTGTGGATTGGGAATTTGGATATGGCTTAGCTAGGTCTTTTGCTTAAGAATTCATAAGGCTGCAATCAAGTTGCTGGCCAAGGTGACAGCCTCATCTGGTGTTTTAATGGAAAAGAACCAAGGGGGAACATTCAGCTTCCTGATAGAATTCGGTTCCTTGTGGTTTTAATATTGAGGTCTTTAATTTCTTGCTGGCTGCTAACTGGAGACCATCATCAGCTTCTAGATATTGCCCACAGTTGCTTATAATGGAGGGAACCTTACATGTTTTTCAAAACTAATAAAGGAAAGAGACTCAAGCAAGGTGGGCATTATATTATAATATAATCACACAGTTACATACACATAATCACATACATTCTGTCATCTTTGCTGTATTTTCTTGGTTAGAACAAGTCATGGGTCCCACCACACTCAAGGGCAGGGATCACACAAGGACTCGAATGCCAGGTGGCAGGGTCATGGGAGCCACCTGAGAAATGGATCTTCTCCAGGTAGTATCAAATGAATAAGATAATCTCTGAGTGAAGTACGTAGAACAAGCAGATAAGTAGAGACAAAGGTGTGAAAAAATGAGATTTAAATTTGCCTTAGAAGAATATAGTTGACTATGTTTCTATTAATGTTGAATCATGCTTGCTTCAAAATATAAAACTCTAGGAATATTCCAAGGATTGACATAATAATGATAATAATAATAATAATAGCAGTTATCACTTTGCTAACATCATATTTTACAAACTGTTGGAGGTTATATATATGCTTTCTAAATTTAGCAAATAATGCAGTTAATGACTGTTAATTATTAATTCAGATAAATAAATTTAGAAATGTGTGTATGTGCATATGTATATATATTATGTATTAGTGTGTTCCACTATTTTTTTAGTATAAGTATGTTTAAATATTTGGGATATACTCCTACTAAAATAGTATTCATTATTTGTTTTAAATTCAAATTTAACAGCCATTAAAAATCTTCGTTATACAGTGGGGCCTTGACTTATGAGTTTAATTCGTTCTGAGACCGAGCTTGTTAAGGAGCTCGTTAACTCAAATTACTCTATCAACTTACTCTATCAACTCAATGCAAAAAATCGGCCGAGAGACAGCTGGTATCTCAAAAACTCGTTAGTTGGAACACTCGTAAGTCTATATGTAATATTTATTATTGACAAAAAATATGAGGTAAATACTACTAACATCATTATCATCTTCAACATAATCCTAAAGATAATTTAATTGCAACTTAAAAAGTTTAAGTTCTTCTCCAAAGTGCAGAATTTTTTAAGTGAGGCTGGTATTCAAATACAGTTTTAATGCAGTTAAAAAGGCTACTCTTTAATCTTTATAGTTTATTGCCTTTCAGCTTAAAATTAATATTGTTTAATATTTATTTCAATCAATAACTTAACATTTACTCAGTGAGTTAGAAAACTAAAAGCAATAACTTAAGGGAAAGAGCTAGAAACTAAATATACTTACTAGACACATGTGGACAAATGGCAGTGATTTAATTGGGGAGATGGGAAGGACAGTCGGTGGCCTTTTAGCAGTGGCAGCCCTGAGAAACAAATCTAATGAGGAGAAGATGAAGGATGCTGGTGGAGTCCTGCTGTGCTAAAGCGATTGCCATATGTAAAATTCTTTATAATCCTTGGCTTATTTTATTGCCAGTCCCTGTTTCTTAAATCCATCAAATCTATGCTGATTTCAGCTTTAGCAAAGGTCTCTGTTCAACTTGATTTGCATTTTCCTATTGGACATTGCTTTAATATTTGTTACAATCTAGCAAATTCTCTTCCTCTTTCCCCCGCAGGAGAATGGAAGCTGATATAAACATCCAAAATAAACATGAGTCATTTCTCCTGAGAAGATATTGATTGCATCCTATATGTCTAGTAACCTTATAAACACCTTATTTGGTTTTGAGGCCTGAAATATATATTACAAAGTAGGGTGTTTCTGAATTTAATTTCTCACAGTCAATATGATTTTTAAAACTGCTCAAAAAGCAACCACAGTGGCAACAGTCATATAAGAAGAAAGCATTTGGGGATGAGAGGAGGTTAGAGTTAATGGTTGAATATTACATCAGACATTTTCAGTCATTAAAATTACAGTAGATTACATAAACTCTTACTAACTCTACTGTAGTTGTTAAAATAGTACACTGCCATATTATCCCCAATCTCCCTTTTCTCATCCATTCATTTATCATTTATCCCTGCCCATTCTCTTTTTTTAAAATTTTGTTTTATTGCTTGAAGTATTACAAAGAGTATTACATATGTCTCCTTCCTCCCCCCCCCCTTGACATTCCCCCAGCCTTCCCTACCCCCCAGTGTCTTATGTCCATTGGTTATGCTTATATGCATGCATACAAGTCCTTCGGTTGATCTCTTACCGCCCCTCCCCCCAACCCTCCTCAGGCTTCCCACTGAAGTTTGACAGACTGTTCAATGCTGCTCTGCCTCTGTATCTATTTTTGTTCATCAGTTTATAATGGTCTTTATTATCCATAAATGAGTGAGATCATGTGGTATTTTTCCTTCACTGACTGTCTTATTTCACTTAGCATAATGCTCTCCAGTTCCATCCATGCTGTTGCAAATGATAAGAATTCCTTCTTTTTTACAGCAGCATAGTATTCCATTGTGTAGATGTACCACAGTTTTCTAGTCCACTTATCTGCTGATGGGCATTTAGGCTGTTTCCAAATCTTAGCTATGGTGAATTGTGCTGCTATGAACATAGGGATGCATATATCCTTTCTGATTGGTGTTTCTGGTTTCTTGGGATATATTCCTAGAAGTGGGATCACTGGGTCAAATGGGAGTGCCATTTTTAACTTTTTGAGGAAACTCCATGCTGTCTTCCATAGTGGCTGCACCAGTCTGCATATGCAGACTGGTGCCTATTCTCTTTTTAAAAAATTATTTATTGGTTTGAAAGAGAAACATTGATTTGTTGTAACAATGATTTATGCATTTATTGGTTGATACTTATATGAGCCCTGAGATTGAACCTTAACCTTGGTGTATCAGGCCAACTCTCTGAACAACTGAGCTGCCTGGCCAGGGCCCTTATGCCTATTTTCTAGACAAAGCTTAGAGCATATAGTACAGAATAGGCAAATACACATTTTATGTCAACATTTCCGAAGAAAATAGGAGGTTTACATGTGCTGGTTAAGAAAGATTAATTTATAGGTTATGCCTTGGGAAAAAATAGCCTCCGAAGTTCTGTGGCTAAACACAACCAAGATTTATTTCCTACTGATTACATGTTCTCAAAACAGGTGGGCAGGAAGTTCTAGTCTCTATACTTGCAAAAGAACCCAGGCCAGAAGAGGTTGCATCTAGGAAAAGGGAAGTGCAGGGTCACATGTTCATGCATCGGTGCTGAAGCCCCTGCCCAAGAGTGACACAAGTCACTATTGCTCCCTTAGGTTTGCTCCAAAGTATATGGGGGCAGGAAAGTGCAGTTCTACTTTTGGCTTAGAAAGGGACCCAGAAATATTTGTTGAAGAGCAATAATGATTATTGTTCAATGTTATGAAAAAAATTTATTTAAAGGATAAATTTCTTTGAAGAGGATCTCAAGTCAGGTTATTTAAGAAAGAATAAAAATCAAGCAACTTATGTGCTTTCTGAACTACTTTCACACTGTCTTATTTAACTTAGGGTGCTCACCCAAAGCTGTTATTATCTAAAGGCTTTATAGGAAATGTGTGAATTCTCACTTCATATAGGATTGTCAATTTGCATTAAAAAAACCAAAATGTTTATGGATGGCTGAATTTTTTTTAATCATGAATCTTAGATGAGATAAGTGAAATAAATTTGAAAACTCGGCCATCGATAAAAAGTACACATTTTCCATAAATCTTTTTTATATGACTAGTTTCAAATATGCAAAAATATGGAGTAAGCTGACACTCTGACATAGTTTTAAAGGATTGAATATATGGGAGTTTAAGTATGGATATCACAAGATCATAGAATTGCATGCTTTTATAGCTCATCTCTTTTTTCCCACTTACCCTCCACATATAAACAAAATAAATTATTAGAAAAAAATTAACTGAATGAATTCACCCTACAGTATCTCAACCCAATTGTTACCAACAATTATTCATTGAATCCATACACCTTACAAGGCACTTTACTAGGCAATTAGGAGATAGAGTAAAACATATATATATTTTAATTTCTGCCCTTGAATGTGTTTTTACTGTGTTTTTTTTCTACTCGCATGTTTACATGGCCACTCTTTGGGGGTGCTACTTGTCTTGTTTATGGTGAATGACTGTTGCATAGTGTAGGAGCAGCAGGTAGAATACATAATAGACCTTTGTTCTCTGAGATTGGCTCCAGCAGTAGTCTTTTGCGATTTTCTTGAGGGTTGAGAGGAATAAATCATCTCCTTTCTGTGTCTCAAAGTTATAATGAGGTGAGGAGGGAGGGAATATAAAGTGCAGGGGTAGCAATCTCTCTGGGGCATCAAAGAAGAGAAGAAAGCAGATTGTGGGCTTGTTTTAACAACAGGTGATGGAGGTAATATCTACCGATGGGATATTTGAGTTGACCTTAATTCTGAGAAGCCTCAAGAGGCCACTGCAATTGTATATAGTTCACTTTTTCATTTCTTTGGAATCTTATTCTATAACCTATAGTTTTGACCTGTCACATAAAAGCATATTTAAAAGAAAGAAAAATAAAAATATCGTGTCAGCACTTTTGGAGTTCCTTTCCTGGAACAGAAATAGAAAAGGTACAAAATGATCTTTATGTAATCAAGCAGCATTTAAGCAATATAAGAAAAGAAGTTGTGTTTGATTAAAAGAGGAAGAATCTCAACTTGATTTTTTTCCTTCCATATCATGTTACTAAATTGTTTTAATTTTTTATCTCTAAACCTAATTTTGTAACTATAGAACCAGAAAATAATTCAAAAAAAATAAATTCTTTTGAAAAAAATTAATAAAATCCATAGAAACTAACAGGCATCTCCTTATAACTGTAAAATATGTGGTAGAAGGAAAAAAAAGATTTAAAATTCAGAGTATTCTCTTAGTGACTTCTTATTACGTCTATATCAAATATTAAAATTTGCAAAGAAAGTCAAAATCACTGAGCGTTCAAAATATTCAGTAATAAAGATATAAATTGCTCCATGAGGTAAAACCCTGACTAGCTAAAGTTCTGACTGAGGGCAAATCAATAACAAAAGAAGGAAAAGGTAAATATAAACTATGACTTTCTGACATGTTACAGAAATGAGAACTTTAGCTGATTGGAGTCTTATTACTTGTTAAGCATTTAGTTGTATACATTTACTGCCTTCTTTTTTGTCTTCCTCTTCATCTTCTTCCCTGTCCTTCTCCCCATGGATACCAAAAGCTGTAGATGCTCATGTCTCTTATTTAAAACTAGAGGCCCGAATTCATGCACCAGTAGGGTCCCTTGGCCTGGCCCAGCCGTGGGCAAACTACGGCCCGCAGGCCGGATCCGGCCCGTTTGAAATGAATAAAACTAAAAAAAAAAAAAAAAGACCGTACCCTTTTATGTAATGATGTTTACTTTGAATTTATATTAGTTCACACAAACACTCCATCCATGCTTTTGTTCCGGCCCTCCGGTCCAGTTTAAGAACCCATTGTGGCCCTCGAGTCAAAAAGTTTGCCCACCCCTGGCCTGGCCTGTGGGATTGAGCTGAAACTGGCTCTCTGACATCCCCTGAGGGGTCCCAGATTGCAAGAGGGCACAGGCCAGGCCGAGCGACCCCATTGGTGCACCATCGGGGCTGGGGAGGGACTCGGGAGGTTGGCCAGCTGGGGAGGGACCGCGGGAGGGCTCCAGGGCATGTCTGGCCTGTCTCACTCAGTCCCAATTGGCCAGATCCCAGCAGCAAGTTAACCTACCAGTCGGAGTGTCTGCCCCTTGATGGTCAGTGCACGTCATAGCGACTGGTCGATCAGTTGACTGACTGCCCCCTGGTGGTCAGTGCATGTCATAGCGAGCAGTTGAGCAGCCTTAGCATATCAGTAGTATATTATGCTTTGATTGGTTGAACAGCCAACCAGATGACTGGACACTTAGCATATTAGGCTTTTATTATATAGGATGGCACTATATTTGCATATAACCTATGCACATCCTGCCATATATTTAAAACATCTCTAGATTACTTATAAACCTAATACAATGTAAATGCTATGTAAATAGTTGTTATACTGTATTGTTTAGGGAATAATGACAAGAAAAAAATGTTTATACATGTTCAGTACAGACACAACCTTCATAGGCCTAACTACATGGTACACATCAGTAACAATGCAACTTTTAAAAAAATATATTTTGATCCATAATTAAAGTGGATAAGGAACTTGTGCATATAGAGAACCAACTGTATGGACTTCTGTCTTATCTTTAAATATCCACCAGAGACTATGACTGTTGTTTAGACATTTTTTTAATGCCTGTGTTGAAACTACTGAAAACAATACTTTGGAATCATAAAAAGCAATAAGCTTTTTAATCTAACTGCTTCCAATGTCACTTCTCCAATCTGGAGTTTTAGGTGCCTACAGGATTCTTCTGATTGAAATTATTTCTTTTATACATACATTTTTTCCTTCTGTTACTTTAGGAGATGACTGATCCAGGTCAACTTCTCAGCATTTTTTTTTTTTTTTGGGGGGGCCGGGATGCCTG
>NW_005871309.1:561588-611399 GCF_000147115.1 Myotis lucifugus
GATCGAAAGCCATTGACAAATTTTTCTTTCAATTCCATGATATAGAACTGCTTTAAAAAAATTATTTAAATATACAGGTTGAAAATACTTACATGATAAATTACAAAGCTACATTATATCTGGAATTATTTCTAATATAAAAATGCTTTTAAATCTATTATCTTATTTGCAGATTATAATTTTGAGTAATAAATTTGAAAATATTTTATAGTTTATTTAAAGACTTTTGTGTCTGTATAATCTTGTGTAAAAGTTATGTTAATTGTTTTTCTCTTGTCTTATATATGAGAAAAGTCTAGCTCATGATTTTTAAATGATATATCATAAATTATTGCATTAAGTACAGTCAGAGATGAGTTGGGAACTTAAGTTTTCAGGCACTAAGTACTCACCTGTTTATAATAACTATATATTTTATCTGTGTAAGATGTGAATCATATGTATGCAAATATATCTTCATGTGAAAAGTTAATATTTCTTTCAACTTTTTGCCATTTTTTTATGGATTTACTCAAATCTCAAAATTGTTTTCTTTGCTTTTGAAGACATTTTTTCTTTATTATTGATTTTGTTATAAAATGGATTTGTCATTTTTTTGTTGTTGTTGTTCTTCTGGCTTTTCTTTTTCCTGCTAGTCATTTTACACAAAGTGCTATCACAGCTTTATGTTTCATAACATTTCCAAGTTTTATAAGTAATCACATTTCTCTTTTCAATGAAACTATTTTATCTATTTGACAATTCCTTTTTTGTAATACATTAAAACTGATAGAAATTTTGATACTTTATATTGAAGTATTATTTCCCTTTATAATTTTTCTTTCATAAAGCATAATACTAATAATGTTGACTAGACTTGCATTCATTACTTATTCCTTTTGAAAACTTCAGACCAATTAACTGACTTAGTTCATTAAAAATGTACGATTGCTTACCAGGTGTCAGACGCTTGCTATGAAAAGCAGAACATGCCTGATCCTTCAAATCATGGATTTAACTACACTTAAAAAGAGTTTCAAACAATTTATATTTGTGAATTATACCCTGGAGCAGAGCCATTGCTGTGGCATAATGACATGAAATTTGCCTAAATACTAAAGAGAAGAAATTTTAAAAATAAAAACAATATTTGGTAGAAAATTTTTAGCCATTTACATTGTGTCTCTAGAAGCTGTTGCAAGGCCCTGGTCACCCACTTGATAGCCGTCATAGCTGAACAGATAAAGAGCCAGGAAGAAAGCCAATGGGGGCCTATTCGTGTAAGTATGCTTGAAAGAGACCCCTCTTCTCTTCTTCATAAAGTTGCAGACATGATAATAAATACCACTATTTCTTTATAGTTAAAAACAGGACAAATGTTCCCATTTTTTACTACATTAGAAAATCATGTCCTTCATTGAAAATTCTAAGTCATGTATCCTCCTCAAGTGGCAAACATTTATATCCTGAAAGGAACCCAGAGAGTTTTGCCAAATGATTTCTGAGATAAAGACTAAAACAAGGACAATACTTTGTTTTGAATCCTAAACTCTAATCTTTTGATATACCATTTTAACTACAGAAAAAAAATCCCATTTTACTATCTAGCATCTATATACAAGTACACCATGACAATACTCTGAAAGTATAGAGTTCCTTTATTTTGTAATCTCTTTAAGACTTCTTATATAATACATTGGGATGGCTATTGGTTTGGCAGCAATGTTTTCAAAAGATTTGAATGCAATAGTAAATCATCCTCTATCAAACCTGACTAAAAGAATCACTGTGAAATTTACAAGGTGAGGTGTTATTAGTAACATAAATACACACTCCTCACTAAGGATAGAATCATTTGTTCATATGTAGACAATTTACAATATGTTATATTCCAAAGTTTGTTTTGTCTTATTTTATTTTAATAAGTTACAGAGACCTTATGATGCAGTAGGGAAAGGGGGAGCAGATGGTTAGATGTTAAACAAAAATAGTGGATTCCAATGCATTTTCAAATATAAATGAATAATTTGGTAAAAAAAAATATTTTACCTCTTTAATGCTTAGTTTACTCATTTGTAAACTGGTGAAAATATGTATATTGCGATATTTTCTGAGGGTCACGTGGAATAATATAAATAACTATACAATGCATGTGAAAATACTTTACATACTTAAAAAGAACCTCAATCAAATAAGCTTGATTTATTATCGCTTAGAACTCCAATAATATCTTAACTCAGAAACAGTTTTACCAAAGGTAGAAAGATAGTGTAGTAAATTGTTGACACTAATTTTGACTCCTTTAACTATAAGCTTGTGATTTAAACTGTTTTGGCCAATAGAATGTAGGCAGAAATAACAAAGTACTGATTCAAAGCTTGGTCTTTAAGAAGCATGTATGGTGATGAATGATGTTTGAATTTGGGTGGTGGACACACAATGTAGTATACAGATCATGCCTATATGATCTTATTAACCAATGTCACCCCAATAAATTTATTTTTTTAAAAAGCACTATAAATTTTCACTGTTTCTCTTCCATCACTGCCATCATCATGAGAAGAGCATGCTTGGTTTGCCTGCTGACCCAAGTTTGAAAAATAAGGATAACTTCTAGGTTTTGGTCTGAGCAGTGAGATAGTCAATGACCCCATTTATAGAGATGGATAAGACTCAGGAATGGTGGATTAAGTAAAAAAAATGGTTTGAACAAATTAAAATTGAGATGCTTATTGGGCACCTGAATGTAGACATCAAACAGGAAATATCACATCTGGTTCAGAAGCTCATAGGAAGTATTCAGGAAACAAATAGAATGTTAGTATTCAGTATTTTATTGACAAAAATGCAGGCCTGGATTAGATAATCTAAGAAATGGGCGAAGAAAACAAGAAATGGTCCTATACTAAACCTTATGATACTCTAACTTAGAGTTCAATCAAAGAAAGAGGAGACAATAGAAAGAAACAAAGGAAGACAGCAAAGTAAGGTTAAAGTCATGATGTCCCTGAAGATAAGTTTTAAAAAATGTTTCTAACGGGAAGACAGAGGTAAACAAATATGTAAAATTCAATTAAGAATTTGGCTGTAGCAGTGGATTGAAGGGTTCAATTATTTTTAGAATCTTAGGATAGCAGGAGAGATTGTCAAGATAGTTTAAAATTAATTTTAAGAAAATATGAATTACATTTTTATTTTTTGTTGGGAGAGACCCAATAAAAAGGAAACTCGTTTGTTTATTTAAACAGAGGGGGTAATTTTAGAAAGACAGTCATTGATTAGGAGAGGGGAGAGTCTGTGATCCAGGGCACTTGGCATGGTCTATTTAGAGGGGAGCAAGAACAGCTCTTCTACTTTACTAGGATTGAAAGCAGAATATATGGGTATACATTTAGATAGATTGGTAGATTTGGCATTGGGAGTGGGGAGTTTGACATTTACTTTGTCATGGCTTCTATCTTCTCAGTAAAATAACACGGGCTATAAACTGAGATGGGGGTAAATTGGATATTTGGGAGAGAGGGGAAATTGTGAAATAGCCATCTTGAAGAGCTGCATATATAAAACGGTAGAAAATGTAGGAAGGACAATTGAGATTTATGATCATAAGTCAGCAAGGGTGTGATTATTCTTGTCACGTTCTAGCTGCTCAGCTAGGCGCATGAATAAACTGAGTTGAGATTAACTAGGGTTAGGGATTTTCCAGGTACCAGTCCAATCCACTCTAATATGTTGTTGGCATGATGTGTTATATGTCATTGAGTCAGTTTCAACTCAACAACCCTAAAAATGAATGACCCTCTAAATCTTATTGGCATAATAAAATAAAATCATATAATTTGCCCAAAGGCTGGTGGATCTAGAAAACTCTCCAAGGCAACTTTTCGCCTTGTATTAACTCCATATTCTGGGTCACTTTGATATTTAGGCACCTCCATACTAACATGTATTTCTGTAATTACCTCAGTGAAAAAGAAAAAACATGATGAATCACAAACTAGTTCTCTAATATTTGTACCAATAAGTGGCACAGCACATGACACTTCCATTTACTAGTATGTTTTATTGGTCAATTGGAAGTAGTGCAAAACTCTCTTAAATCCAGGATATAAAGAGGACTAGGAATACTGGTGAGGGTCTCCAGTATCTATATGAGGATATAGTGACAGTTGGGAGAGTAAGGAAGTGGTAAGACATTGGGTCCAATTAGGGATGTATAGAGCCATATGGGTGATTGTGGAAGTTTTAGGATGTTAGTTGTTTCCAAAATAAACAGGGCTATAAAATGTTTAGATTAGTACTGATGGTTTCTTAGGGGAAATTGGGTAATCAATTCTAATTATAGTTTCCTTTTTAGGATTAATCAGTGAAACTGTTTGGAAGCAGACAGTGTGTAAACTGAGGGAGGGGCAGTTTTGCCAGGAGCATGATATGCTGAGATCTCCATAAATCTTGTTTGGAGGTTGTCCCTGTTAAGGAGAATAGTGACAAGGGAAGAGAGAGCTTTGTGTATCTCCTCTAAATAGTAGTCAAAGATGAGTTAGGGCTAGGGAAGAAGCTGTATTGCTAAGAGCACTTGCTCCTCTAAATGATTTTTCAGGTTGAAAATCTGCAAATGATGAAAATTTCTACTCTCACTTTCTACTGTTAATATTTTATGGTGTGTTTTTTTACAAGCACGAATTCATCAAATCCAGACTACATGTGTGTGTCCAGGTACGTATTAGTTGTGATCTCAGACAAGATTTTCAACTTCCTTGGCTTCAGTTTTCATATCAGAGAAACTCCACATAAAGTTATTAAAAGAATTAGGTGAAGTAATATATGCAAAACATTTACAAGACTGCCTGGCACATAGTTTTTGATATTATCATCTTTCATCAAATAGACCTTCCAAAGTATAGCTGAATCATTTTTCTGTTTTTAATGTAAATTATACTTGGTTATATAACATACTAGTAATTATTTATGGAGCTCTCTAAATAAATAATTATTTGGGCTTTGCTTTTTGCTTATTTTTGCATGGAGAAAATCAAGGATTTGGTTTTAATTGCAGATATTAAATTTTAGATGGAATATTGATATATAATCTTTCAAGAAATTAAGTTAGAGATAATTTTGCATTTGTAGGTAAATTCTATACAAGAGGGTATTTTAGTGTTCGGTGATTCTAACCCTTAACAGAAAAGTATAAAATGTCTGAACCAAACCTCACAGACTTCCCTTGAGGGTGCTTCAGAGTAAGTGAGCCAATTAAAGATCATACCTTATACCTTAAGAACCATTATTGAATATTTGGGATGTGGCAATCATTTTTCATCTTTCTAATTGTAAAATATAAGTCCTTGCTCAAACCCATCAGGCATGCAAATTTAGTGGAGCTGGTGGTTATGGTGGAGATTTTAGTGTTTTGCAGTTTGCTTATGTTGTTTTCCTGGTAACTTTATCAGAATTTGATATCAGATTTCAGATACTTCACAAAATGAATCAAGAGACTATCCATATTTTTTTCTCTTCTTTCAAGAACAAAAAAGTACACACTGTGTGATAGACCTGGACTCTAACACAGCCCATGTCAAGAAACTCTTATTGGAAAAATACTTCAAATATTTTTACTTATTTATTTCTAATTTTAAAAAGTATTCTCATATATGTTAACTTCTGTTTTAATCACATTAAGAACATATTGTTTGTCTCAAAAACAATGAACATTTTTAATTTTCTGAATTTATGCAGTAATTTTTAAACTTTTTAATTGTCTATTTTTTCTGAAGTTAAATGCTTATTCTAATTCTTCTTTTCTATGTACCTTTTTATTTTTTGCTTATTTCTTTTATTGATTGATCAAAAAAGTAACTTGAATGTGTTTGTTAATTTTATGTTATACCTCGACTTAATTTTATTTTTAACAAAACTTCAGATACTGCCCTTAGCTGTGTTATTCTTTTTTCCAGTTTCTTAAGTTGATTCCTCATTACACTTGTTTTCATCTTCTCTCACCACACAAACAGAAAAGCTAATTATGTAAAGGGATGGAGGTGTTAACGAATTTTATTGTATCAGTCATTTCACAATCTAACCGATCATCCTTTTGTATACCTTCAACTTACATATCTTATATGTCAATAATGCCTCAAGAAAGCTAGAAATTTTATATACTAGTATATATTTAAACTCACCTTGCTATTTTATTAGGACGTAACATAATTTATTTTTACATAAAGGGATTTGGATTACATAGCTCTGGGTAAAAATACTGGCTTTACTTAATAGCTATACAACTTTGAACTACTTTCTATAACAGAATGAGATCTATATATTTTCACTTTATTTTTCTAATAATAAAAGTTGCTGTGATTGTTAAATGAAATTTGTAAGTTCTGTAGTACACTGATTAAAACAAAATTGTTTTTATCAATTTATTAAATTATGTGTTACGGACATTTTTTAAATTATCCTTTATGATTATACTTTACATTTAACTAAATATGTTAATGTATGAAAGATGTACATTTGTTTTCATCACTTACAGTTTTCTATCTAATGCAGTATGATCAAGGGGCACAAATTTTTAAAAAAATATATTTTATTGATTTTTTTACAGAGAGGAAGGGAGAGAGGTAGAGAGTTGGAAACATCGATGAGAGAGAAACATCAATCAGCTGCCTCCTGCACACCCCCCACTGGGGATATGCCCGCAACCAAGGTAAATCCCCTTGACTGGAATCGAACCCGGGACCCTTCAGTCTGCAGGCCAACGCTCCATCCACTGAGCCAAACCGGCTAGGGCAAGGGGCACAAATTTTATGACAATTTTATTATCATAGAGATGTACTAAACTTAAAACCTTGGGCTATGATTTCAACTGGTCTGGATTTCAGTCTAAGATCCATAATTTTCCAATTATAAGATCTTGGGAAAATTTAATTATCTCCATTTACTTATTCACCTTCAAAATGAAGATCATATTGTATTTAATTTACAGAGTGGCTTAGAGGATTACATGAGTTAATTAATATAAAATTATAGAATAGTTTCTGGCATAGTGTAAGAACTCATTAAATATAACCATCTTAATATCCTATATGGAGCCCTACAAGGAAAAAATCATGTAAATTAAACTCTAAAACACTCATCCATTTGGTTTGCTTATCTATATGTGCCCATATTATTTTTATTTTTAATGCTACTTAATTTCAAGTCTATTATAAATATTGTGTAGTTAAAATTGACTTTTGGTCACATAATGACAGTTTTATCTAAATAAATTATTTCAAATGTAATGTTTTCATTTGTACAAATTGTCTCATATCTATTTTGTCAGTTAATTTATGCTTTGCTTTTAAATTTTTCTTGCTTTGTTATATGTAATATTGCTCTATGCATACGCTCCTCTCCAATCTTTTGATTTATAATAGTTTTTAAAAATTTTAATCCTCACCCAAGGATATTTTTACTAATTTTAGAGAGTGAGGAAGGGAGAGAGGGAGAGAGAGAGACATCAATGTGTGAGACATCAATATTATTACAGTAATGCAGAAATTGGGGTAAACATTTACAAATGCTGATAGAAACTGACATTGCCACAATAACCAAGGATGTGTTCTTTTCTTCAAAATTCATTTTTCACACAAGTATTCTTCTATGAAGCACTGGGGGAAAATAGTCTTTCACCAAAAATAGTTTGAGAAATACTCTCTGAGAGCTATTTAGCACTACTCCCATGATGTTTTATTCCCTGTTTTCCTGAGACAAACATTGATTGGTTGTCTCTGCTGGGGATCAAACCAGCAACCTAGATATGTGTCTTGACCAGGAATTGAGTCAGCAACCTTTTTGGTGTACAGGACATAGCTCAACCCACTGAGAGATCTGGCTGGGCAATAGTTTTAATATTTATAAAAAATGTCTTTAGCCTATTTCCTAGTTAATATAATTTCTATATAATATTATTTTTAGAAGCCTATATTAACAAAATAATTTAATATGCTTTATATTTGCTTTATTAAATCCTTTTGAAAAACTTTCTCAATGATGTCATTTTAGATACAAATGATTTTAAAAAAATTTTTATAATATATTTAATGTAAACCAATTTCCTTTTTTACAGGTTTACAAAAATTGACTACAAAATTTAGTATTAGCTTTTTCAGTGCTCACATTTAATTACCTAAACTTTAATTGTCCTTCTTTAACTCATCATCGCTTTACCTCTTTTTAGTTAGATATATTAAAGTTTAGAAAAATACAAAAAAGTCTTAATATTTTGGTAGTATGTACCTGAGAATATTTGTATTTTTCTGAGTCAAGAATGACTGCGTAGAAAGCCTTAATATTCTGAGGTCATATCTTCTCCCACTCAATATTCTGAAAACAGTGCCTCATGAATTTTGGCACCATCACAAGAACAACCGACTTTTCTTCCTTTGTTAGTATCTGTATATGTTTGTTTTTCTGTCTGGCTTTCCTCCAAGGTCACTTAGATAATATTTTCTCTTATCTTTGCATTTCAAAATGGTATCATAATAGGTCCTCTTTATTGACATTCCTGAGCAAACCATGAGATTCCTTATGACATTTCTTCAGTACAGGAGCTTTAGTTAGTCATTTGCTTCTGATAAAGTAGTAATTGGTATCCTTTCAGTTCACTATCTAAACTGGATATTTATCATTCTTCTTTTTCAACATTTTCAATGAGTAACCCTTTGTTCTCTGCATTCTAGGAGAAATTTTTATATTGTCCTCCAGCTTACTGATTCAGTTTTCTGTAGTGTCAAATTTTCTCTTCCTTTTCAACAATATAGACGTTTTTTTTGTTTCTTTTACTGTCATCTTTCATTTATCTCATTACCTTTTAATCTCTTTTGGTTTATTCCTTATGACTCTGTTTTTCTCAAAAATAAAAGCAAGTTCCTTGCCATTTATAAAGCATGCCAACAACATTCTAAATGTATTCTTTGGTTCTTACATTATATAATTTCAGAAGTATTTTCTTCTTGTGAGTCTTCTAGATACTAATATGCTTCCTTGTAATGTAGTTTTTTTTAACATTCTCTTTTTTATATTATGGCTATTTCTCATTGTGTTACTTTGGGTAGGCAAAGTACTATAGAATTTAACCAAACAAATGATGCAACACAGTAGAAATTCATATTTTGCTCACAAAATAATAGTTGACAAATGTATAGGGTGGCAGATCATGTATCCCCCTTATTCAATGAACCAGACTCATATCTATATATAAAAACAGGGAATATGCTAATTAGCTGAGGGTCACAACCGCTCAGGAGGAGCTGCACGTGCAGATAGGTGGGAGGGGACTGTGTGCAGCCCCCACCCCAGTGGTCGTGGAGAGGCTGGGGCTGGGGGGCCAGAGCAGAGACACAACACACAGGAACACCTGCCCCCACCCCAGCCGACACAAGGCAGCAGCCGGCGCTATGCGGGCCAGGTGCGGGTCCCGGCCCCCTGCGGGGTGCCTCCTCGCGCAATTTCAATTGCCCGCTGGGCCTCTAGTTTTATATATCTCTACTAAGGCCTGGATCTTTCTTATCCTCTGCATGCACCTAACAGAAGAATAAAACAACTCTAATAAATTTAATAATAAAACAACAACAACAAAGAATAGAGTGGATAAAAGCTTTTAATTGACCATAACTAGAAATGGAACACATTATCATTGCTCCTGTCCTATTGATGGGAACTCAGTCACATGGATACATCTGACTCTGAATGAGCCTGAGAAATGAGGCCATTAGTGGGTGCCAAAGAAGAGGAAATGGGTTTCTTTAATAGTTAGCAGTCTCAGAGAAACTATGGCAACCTATGGTCTGTCAATATGTAAGCCAGGATGGAGTAGTGTTAGTAGGGAGTCATTAGAAACAAATACTAATTTGCAACACTGCCCTTTAAACCTTCTTGGTAAGACTGTCCTTCACACATGCATAAAATCTCAAATCTATCCTAAAACTTTGCCACTAATTTGCATATGTTAGCAAATATGTCTTCAATTTTTAAATAGATAAGTCCTATATAAGCTAATGTAAAAAAGTAATTTTCTCATACAATTTAAAACGTTTTTTCTACTAATGATCAGCATGATTTAGGCTAGAGATCTACAGTGGAGAGAGTGAGTATTGGCCTTTATCACTATTCCTCAGGCACATAATAGAACTATAGTGACTATTATTAGTTCTACAGAAATGGAGGGTTACATTCTTAGTTCTACAGATGGAGGACAAGGTGATATATAAAGACCCAAGCCAATTTGTGATTTTAATGGAATTAATTCAGGCTTTTGAATCTGTTCCCTAATGAAGTGCAATCTTCTTTCTATCTCAGTTGCTTTGTTCTACCTAACTCTGAATATAACTCATGGGGTGAAAATAATTAAATGCTCAGTAGGATTTATTTCTATCAGGATTTCTTATGTTTCCTCTTAGCCTACTGGTTTTAGTCAAAAGCTACTTCTGGAAAGCTTGCATTTTCACCAGCATCCCACACTACCCCCAATTACCACTGTGTTTTCTTCAGAATCCCACCTTTCTTTCCCAGTTCCTCTCTGAGATATGCAACCTTTGTCTAAATGGAGGAACATGGCAGGTGTAATAATATTCAGGGCTGAACAAGTGTTATTGCTCAGTTTCTGAAATCCATATGTACTGAGTAAGGCGACATCTATTAGGAGTGTTACAAAGCATAGCCTTACCATAATAAAAAAAAAAAGCTATTTTATGAATGATGCTTAGGTGTGCCATAACATGAAGGCCTAAGTAACATTTTTCTTAATCCAGATTTATATGCCTTATGATTGGTGCCAGTTTCTTTTTGCATTAAATTTTATGAAAGCCATAATTTTAGGTACTATTATGAATTTTCATGTTTTATGCAGTGACTTCACAGGCATTTTTAAAGTGAATACCTTGTTCTTTTTATTTAAACATTATATATTAGTTCAGTAGCACATGTATATAATTTATAAATAAAAATAAAATTTCTGACTGAATAAATGTGCTGTAGTTTGTCTAGATTTTATCATTATTGGATTCACAAACAAAAATGGGAGCACTGTTGTAAATTACAGCTTTATCTGGTTTCTCTCACTTGTCTAAGGCAGTCTTCCTCAAAGTGTGTTTTTCAAATTGACATCATTTGGCAACATTTTGTTACTAATCCACAAAGAAGTAATGCAGAAATTGGGGTAAACATTTACAAACGCTGATAGAAACTGACACTGGCACAATACCCAAGGATGTGGTCTTTTCTTCAGAATTCTTTTTTCACACAAGTATTCTTCTATGAAGCACTGAGGGAAATAGTCTTTCACCAAAAATAGTGTGTGAAATACTCTCTGAGAGCTATCTAGCACTACTCCCATGATGTTTCATTCCCTGATTTCCTGAGTCAACCTCCATCTTTGGGCCTCCCAGATCATCCCTCATTAGTTAGATTTTTATCTCCAAACTGCTCTCTACCTCAGTTAATCCAGCCCAGTTTTGCACTTTCCTCCATCATCCCAAACTGTTTCCCTGGGCTGTCAGGATCATATGTTTTGTCATCAAGACTCCCCTATATTCTCAGTCTCTTTTCTAAATTTTACAAAACAATATTCACCCACCTCTGCTCTGTCACTTTCTAAACTTCTATCACTTTGCTCCTTCAATTTTTCTGTCACTTTCATAAGTATTCTGTATCTTTTTAAAAATTTTTTCCCATCAATGTGCAAACATGCTCTGATTTTCTCCCATCAAAATGTATCTCTATCTTTCTATCTATCTTCCCTTCTATCCATCCATTTTATACTTTATCTACAATCATCAGTTTATCTATTCTGATACCATTGTCTCTTTCCAGACACTGCCTCATTCCACTCTTCCCTTTCATAAAAATAATGAAGTTTGAACAAATAGTCTATTCTATGTGCACTTCCTCATTTTCTCTTCCCTCCTCACGTCATCTCTACTGCTTTTGTTAAGGAAACCTGTCATTTTTATGTTGGCAAATGTTGCTTTTTCTTTCTCATCTTAATGGATATCTCAGTAGCATTTAGTGTAAAATACCACTTCCTATTCTTAAATCCGTGTATTCCTTTGTATTCTCCTTTATCTATTACACTTTATTTTCTCCTACCTTATTGCCCCATTTCAGTGTCTAGTGCTGGATCCTTCTTTAATGCCATTTGACTCTTGGCAACTGAATGCCCCAGTGCTCAGTCATCAAACACAATCCTCTTCTCTGAATTCATCTTCCTCGGGTATTACCATTCAGTTGTATGACAACACATCACATTCATTTGCTGAGACTCCCAAACGTCTATCTCTAACTTTGCACCTGAGATTCATTCGGATTTATGAATACAATAGCTTACTAGATTTCTCCACTTAGATAACGAAGATATGTATTCATTTCAAGTGGAATTCATGTTTTTCTTCCTTGAATGTGTTGTTTCCCAGGCTTCCCTTTCTTGGAAAATGGCACCAACACTCACTCACTTTAGTTGCTTAAACTAAAAGTTTTAACCAAGAATCATTATTAGTTCCATGTTTTCTTCCTCCTTTCTTTTGGCAAATATTTTCATCCTTGTTTCCAAAATATATCACAAATACTTTCACTGATTTTCCATAGAACCACTAACATATTTGGCCTGACCATATTATATCTGGACCAGACTACAAATTATGCCAATAGCCGTATCTCTGTTCCCTCCATTCTCCTAGCATCAGCTGAATGAATATTTAAAACATCCAATATTCAAGAATCTAAAGCCCACTAGAAACTTTTCTCTATATTTATAACATTTAAATTCTTTTTAGTGACTTACAAGCATTTAGTCGTGCTCCTCTATAAGAAGTCACATCAATAATTCTGCCCCTTAGTCACTGCTGCTATAATTGGCTTTCTTTTATTTTTATTTTTTAATTAATTTATTTTTAAATTTCTTTTTTGATTAAGGTATTACATATGTGTCCTTATCCCCCATTACCCCCCTTTCCCCCCACTCATGCCCTCACCCCCCTGTTGTCTGTGTCCATTGATTAGACTTATATGCATGCATACATATCCTTTAGTTGACTACCCCCCTTACCCCTGCCCTCCCCTACCTTCCCTCTAAGGCAGTGGTTCTCAACCTTCTTAATGCCACGACCCTTTAATACAGTTCCTCATGTTGTGGTGACCCCCAATTTCATTGTTACAAATTGAACATAATTAAAGCATAGTGATTAATCACAAAAACAATATGTGATTATATACGTGTTTTCCGATGGTCTTAGGCGACCCCTGTGAAAGGGTCGTTTGACCTCCAAAGGGGTCGCGTCCCACAGGTTGAGAACCGCTGCTCTAAGGTTTGACGGTCTGATTGATGTTCTTTTAGATAACTCAGAACATTTGTATTTACTGTTTCTTTTGCCTATAATATTTCTCCCTCCAAACTTCAAATGGTTGGCTTCTTAGTATTATGTCTTATGTAAAAGCCCCAATTCTAACAGGTTTCCCCCAAACAATCAATTTAAAGGTACGTCCCCATTGTTTGATATTACAATATTCTCTTCAAATTTCATCCAAACATGAATTGCTAGTAATACTATTCTTGTTTTGTGTGAGAATTCTTTTCTTGTTTATGGTCTGGACACCCCTTCTCAAATAAAATGTAGGTTCCAAAGTTAGTTTTATTATGTCCCATAATTACAACAGGGCTTAAAATATAGGAGACAATTAGTAAATACTTTTTGAATGAATGAAAGGGAGAAGCAGCTGGATTGGCAGCTATTTAATACTTACTGAAAGGTTCGGAGTGGGCTGGGGTCACGCGCCTATGGCATGAGGCCATAATGTATCAAAAGAACTTTTATTTCAACACTTGGGTGCAGGTGGGCTGAGTCCGAAAAAGGAATCAGCAATGACTGAAAGGGGAGGCAGACTTTTATTAACCGCTGTTGGCTGCAAACAGTTCTGCTGGCATAGGAGTCTGGTCCCGCCTTGGTTCCTCCTGTTGCCAGTTGTCTAGTGGCTATCTAGGCTATGCTGAGCTCAAGGCTGCAGGCTTTCTGCAAGATATCTGCTAAGCACAATAAATTTCCTCTGCCCCATTTTATTCTCTCTAACCCTTTCACTTACCTAATGATTAATACAGTTTTGTTGATTTAAAATTGTATATACTCTGTTTACCAAGACAGGAAAGATGGGGAAAATGATGTTGCATAATGACATATCTCTGGCAGTCAAACAAAAATAAATAAAATTATATAAGATACCAAAAGTACATTTTAAAGTGCAGTTATTATAAACAAGTGAAATCTGCTTTAATGGAGTTTGCAGTTTCAAAGAGTTAAAATTTAAAAATAATATATTTTTACAGATTATTTGCTTTTCAATTCTAAAGACATGGGAAGAGACTAAGTTTACTGACAAAGCAAAAAGTAAAGTAATTTAAGTAACCAAGCTAATTTAGATGCCTTTAAAAGTGCCAAACTATATTTTATTACTTTTTAATTACAATTAATCTATTTCTGAAGTTCTAATTAAATGCCTGGATGATAACAATGTTTTTGCTTTAGTTTTTAAGGAATTAATGATTGTTTCATTCACTATAAAATTGAAAATGCACTTGGAGAAAAACTATTCCAGGATTCCATAACAAAGTGTTAGATATTGAGTGATAATGTACTGTAGACATTAAAATATGTGTGTATTGCTTTAAAATGTATGTATGTTGCATTAACTATGTTCTCTTAAAATATCATAAAATATTTTCCAGTTTAAATTGGTATTAATATTTTAAATTTGGGTTTGGGAACTCCTTTTGTAAGTCAGAAACTGTTATTAGTACCTATTATTATTATTATCATTAATTATTGAAAGTATCACTTTGTTTTATCAGAAAAACATAATAATTGCCACTGTTCAAGTTATCATTATAGATGTCATCTATAGTATTATATTTTACTCTCAGCAAGTCTGATTGTGCTGATATATTCAGATATTCAGTGGAATGTGAATGTGAATATGTGAAGACTTTTCTTCAAATCATTCATGTCTGTCTATGCTTCATAAGTAATTCTTTAAACTTGAAAAGAAAAACTTATTTTAGCAGGAGTATTACTACAAATTATCAAAGGCCATTATTATTTTGTATGAATTTGTTATTTATAGGAAAGTACATTGAATCTGTGAAAACAACTAACTTTTTTTATAACTGATATAATCTTTGCATAAATTAATTTAAATAAGATAAAACAATTCTTTTATAATTCATGTGTATTTGGTTAGGAAAGTAGGGCCAATTTACACATTGAGTGAGAGCATAGGGAAAAACTGGAACACGTTCTAATACCATAGGATGTGAGTTTCATATGAAAGTGGAGATTGATAAAGTAAATAAAGGAGAAACATTAAAATGTTAACTATGATTAAATCTCTAGACTATATTTGCTGTTGATTATTGTTTTTATTAGTAGTTGATAAAAGAGTGATCAAGAGATAAATAAATTAAAGGAAATCTACCAAAAAATTACTCTTTCAGATAATCAGGACTGCTTCTAATATCTGCAAGACATTGAATACAAATGAAGGCTTCACATAAAGGTTACAAATTAAGCTAATACATTGTTGAATAACATATCTGTCTTCCTATTTTGAAAAGTTTACCTCTATAAAAGCACAATTTAAAAATACATGAAAACAATGGTTATTACTAAAAGTCAGCAATATATCAAATATAATAACTTCATTTAAACTTTACTGTTAATGCATTCTTTGATGAGTCAGTGAAGTTTGAATGTATAGTAAAATAAACAAATTATAAATCAGTATAAAAATATATGTTCAGCCCTGGTCAGTGTGGCTCAGTTGGTTAAGTGTTGTCCGGTGCTCCTAAAGGTCGCAGGTTTGATTCCCAGTCAGGGCACATGCCCAGGTTGTGGGTTTGATCTCTGATCAGGGTGTATATGGGAGGCAGCCCATCAATGTTCCTCTCTCACAGGATGTCTCTCTCTCCCTCTCTCTTCCTCTCTTTCTCTCTCTCTCCCTCTCTGCTTTCTTCCTCTCTAAAGTCAATAAATATATATTTAAATATATTCATAATATTTCAGATAAATCACAAATTAACATTGTTACAATTGATATTTTAAGATAATTTGTGTATAACCAATGGTAGTGCCACCTTATATATGTTTCTTGACTCACTGGAATTCTTAAATAGTCTTTTAATAAGTTCAATTTGGAGACATTTTACTTTGTTGAAGCAGGAAAAACTACATTTATCAATATGTTTTTTAAAGCAGTACTAAGATTCAGACATTAGCCCTAGCTGGTTTGGCTCATTGGATAGAGCGTTGGCCTGCGGACTGAAGGGTCCCAGGTACGATTCTGGCCAAGGGCACATGCCTGGGTTGCGGGCTTGATCCCCAGTAAGGCGGCATGCAGGAGGCAGCCAATCAATGATTCTCTCTCATCATTGATCTTTCTATCTTTCTATCCCTCTCCCTTTCTCTCTAAAATCAATAAAAATATATTTTAAAGAAAAGATTCAGACATTAACCACAAATATAATATTCAAACATTGTATAAATTTATACAGAACTTCTTAAACTCTTTAAATATTTTTCAAGTTACAATATTATGAAGAAATCCAGAAAAAAACAATTCCTTGTTAATTTAAAAAACAAATTTACCAGAAGTTAACTTGTTTGATGTTTGTCAGAAAAATAGTCTGAATAGAAATCATTTTTGGAATTATTTGGATCCTATTCTTCTTCATAGTCATGCAAATGCTTTTCTTTTCTAATTTCCTAGAAATATTGGAATGCTGCTTAGTTCACATGTACTATATTTGATTTACATTATTTAATTCATATTTAAAATTAGCAAAAAAAAATCTCTAGGTTTTAAAAACTTTTTATAAAATTTTAATTTGCAAGGATCTATTATATTCATGCAATCTGAGGTTTGCCAAGTTTATTAATTATCTTTCCTCATAATTAAACTGTGTCTCTTTGCCATGATAGCAGTGGAACAACCAACAAGTTACTTTTAAATTTGGAAATGGTGGCAAGAGATGAGAGGATTTCCCTGGGGTCTCAATAGTGTTAGGAGACTTGATGTTTGGATTATACATGTGTTGTGCCAGTGTTGAGTTTAAGATCCTGGGTAACATAGGCACCCAGAGGTTCTCAAATATATAGTATATTTAGTTTTATGTGTAGCCTGCTTTTGATATGCAGGATTCTCTAAAGCCAAACCTATGGCAGAAAGGTTTAAAAACAATGGCACAGATAATTTTTGTTACCTTCTCTATATTCATTGTAGATTGCTTCTAGAATATCTCTTTTATCATTTGCTGGCTTAGATCTAGGTATTTTCTTAGGACTCTTCATAGCAATAGCCCCTCTGCTTGAACTTTGAAGATCCTATTGGTTTATCTCATTATCTCACATATTTTACTCTTGCCACCAACTTTGCCATCTGAAATAGGTTTGCTACTCCAATCACACCTGCCATCATGCCAGTCTGTCTCCTACACCAAAAACTAATCTGTTTAACTTTCTTATACTCCCATTTCTTCGGAATAGAAACTGAAGCTAGAATCAGCCATTCTTTCTTTTTAAACATACAGTTTGTTTAAGCTGGGATGGAATCAAAATTGTGACATGGGACCTAATGTTTAATAGGCTGTGACAGTACAACTTCTTTATTAAAAGAGGTATTGTGTTAGAATTTTTTTAAAGAAAAATGGTAATGAGCATTTTAAAATACAAACCATGGTTATAGGAATCCTTAGTATTTCACTGCCATTGAAAGACTAAACTAATATTCAGTTCATTACCCAGATGCTTCTATGCCCCATTTGTCATTTTTCATTATGAAGGAAAAATCAAAACATGATAATTTAAATAGAGTTAGAATTATATCACTTTGTAAAAAAGAAGACACATTTTAAAATGTGGATCCAAGTTAATAAAGCCTAAACAATGAAATAATATAAGCTAAAGACTGTTGAGGGCAGAAGTTTCATTGCCAAATATATAAAATGAACTCAAATCTTAAAAAGAAATGCTATTATTAAGTAAGATGGTTTTATGTTGTTGCAATGGAAGAAGGTTTTTCATCTGTAGCTGGAATTAATAGCATCTGGAAGAAGAAATTGAATACAAACTGATTTTGCTATTTGGCAATATGGACATAGATATGTTAGATACCTTGAGACAAAAACCACCCAGAAGCAAAGTACATTAAACGAAATAATGGTGAGTCAGATAACTATTGTGAGTTGTAGAAGGAAGATGAAAAGTTGTAATGCATTTGTACGAAGCCAAGTAGCTCCGCAAATACAAGCAAGTGCTGGATAGAACAAATTTAAGAAAGCTCTGAGCTGGCTGCCATGTTAGTGACCTTAAGGAATTCCTTCAGAATAGACTAGTTTACAGACTTGATGCTATTTGCCAGAGAGAAATGAATGTAGAGAAAAATATAGGGACTCAGAAAATGCCAAAGTTCTTTATTGTTTGATGGCAAGCTCCTTGACCAGTGTATGAATGTAGGAATTGAAAAATATAATGAAAAAACAATGACAGCTAAGTAACAGGGTAGAATCATGGAGTCTTTAGAAGGAAGAAAATTTAAAGATTAGTTCACTTAACCTCCCAAATATTAAACATAGTTCTAGAGAAATGTGGATATATTTGTTCTGAGGGAAATATAATTAACTAGAGGCCTGATGCACGAAGATTCGTGTAAGAATAGACCTTCCTTCCCCTGGCTGCCAGCACCGGCTTCCCTCCAGCACCCGGGACCTGAGCCTTCCCTCTGGCCGGTGCTGCCTTCTGCCTTCGCTCTGGCCCTGCTGCCCTCCTGTAGCTCCCTCCACCCCCCTCATCCCCCCTCATAGCAGGCGTCCTGCTCAGCCCTGACCGCTCCGCACCTGAGCATGTGTGCTGCCCAGAGGCCTGGAGCGGCCGGGGAGGGGCGGAACACAAGTGTCCTGGCCCGGCCGCTGCCATCTTTGTCACCTCACTTTGCATATTCCCTCCTTATTGGCTGTGAGTCCCTCCATCTTTGTTGTGGACAGTTAATTTGCACATTCTGTCTTTATTAGATAGGATTTTTAAATGCCTAATCTTAAAACAAACTAATATGTTCATGCATCACATTACACACTACTCAACTTTTACCTGTATTTTTTAAATAATTTTGAAGCTAAAAATGACATGATTCAAGAGGATATTTTTGTTTTATTGTGCATTTGATGCTGTTGTTAAAATATTAATTGCTGCCGAAACCGGTTTGGCTCAGTGGATAGAGCGTTGGCCTGGGGACTGAAGGGTCCCAGGTTCGATTCCGGTCAAGGGCATGTGCCTGGGTTGCGGGCACATCCCCAGTGGGAGATGTGCAGGAGGCGGCTGATCGATGTTTCTCTCTCATCAATGTTTCTAGCTCTCTATCTCTCTCCCTTCCTCTCTGTGAAGAATCAGTGAAATATATTTTTTAAAAAAATATTAATTGCTTCAGCTATCAATTTGTTTTTTATTGAGAATTGTTTCAAGGAAAATTAAATTTAAGTAATTAATTTTGATAGTTAAACATTACATGTAATTTGGTACCAATGGATTTTGTGTATCAAATATTCTATTCAGAACCTGTGACAAAAATGTGCTTTCACTGATATACTGGTATCTATCTATATAAAAGCCTAAGGGACCATCGCAACTGAACGGACAACCGAACAGGCTGCGTGGGGTGACCAGGCTGGCAGGGGGCACAGATGGGGGCAACCAGGCCAGCGGTAGGGGGGTAATTGGGGGTAATCAGGCCAGCAGTCAGAGGCAATTAGGGGTGATCAGGCCAGCAGGGGGGCATTTAAACCCCAAGAGTGCCGGGGAGCACGATCGCGCTCCTCCTGTCTTTCGCCAAAAGTGCCGGGAGTCGTATTGCGCTCCTCCTGCAGTGTCCAGTTCTAAGTCTGCTTTTAATAGTGATGATGATATTGCTAAATATGTCAATTCTTGCTGTGAAGATGACGATTTTGTGGAAGATATTGAATATGTAACTTCATTTACTTGCAATTCATAATTTTTTTCCTAAACTGCTGTAAAATCAGCAAAAATGCCTTGGCAATTTTAGCATAGTTCCTAGGATATTGGTTGGCACTCAAAGGGTTAAGGGTAACCAGGCTGGCGGTGGGGGGTGGACAATGAGGGGCAATCAGGCCAGCAGGCAGAGGTGGTTAGGGATGATCAGGCTGGCAGGGGAGGCAGTTAGGGGCAGTCAGGCAGGCAGGCAGGTGAGCGGTTAGGAGCCAGTGGTCCAGGATTGTGAGAGGAATGTCCGGCTGCCGGTTTAGTGGTCCAGGATTGGGCCTAAACTGGCAGTCAGACATCCCCTGAGGGGTCCTGGATTGGAGAGGGTGCAGGCTGGGCTGAGGGACCTACCTCCATGCACGAATTTCGTGCACCAAGCCTCCAGTTTTTAAATGAAGAGACAGAAATACCTGCTAAAGAAGAACCAGAAAATAATGAAAATAAGTATAGGAGTATAATTTCCAAAACTTTTATTTTTTCAAATATTAATCTTATACTTAATCCACATATCCTACTCTATAAAAAATGTCTAAATTTTTATTTTTGCCTTACAATTAAAAAAATTAATATGAAGAGCTTACTAAAATATGCCTATATTATTAAAATACTAGAGACCTGGTGCACAAAATTTGTGCACAGAGAGGAGGGTCCCTCAGCCCAGGCTGCACCCTCTCCAATCCGGGACCCCTTGCAGGGTGTCTGACTGCCTCTCATAATCTGGGACCACTGGCTCCTAACCGCTCACCTGCCTGCCTGCCTGATCACCCCAACTCCTCCCCAACCTACCTGATTGCACCTAACTTCTCCTGCTGCTGGCCTGATCGTCCCTAACTGCTTATGCCTCACCCTGTACCCAGGACTCAGGATTCCCTCCTCTGGCCGGTTGCAAGCATCTGGGACCCCGGTTTCTCTCCCTCTGGCCAGCCTCAGGCACCCAGGACCTGGCCCGGCTTTGCCCCGGCTAGCCACAGCTGCAGGGGACCATGGGTGGGCAGCTTTGCCCAGGCTGCAGCTGCAGGCACCTGGGACCACAGAGCATGTGGCTTGTCCCTCTCCCGGGCCACAACCTGGCTGGTCCCCATTCCTCTTTCGAAAGCTCATTTGTGCCTAGTTGGTCCCCATTCCTCTCTCCCCAATGTTGAGTGTCTGCTGTTATGGTGTGATGGTGTGAGGGCATGATGTCCATTTGCATATTAGCTCTTTATTATATAGGAGCTTTTAATGCATTCACTGTGAGCAGTCAAACTTAACATATTTTAAAAAGTGGTCAGCAGGATGATAGGATAAGAGATCCTTTAATTGTCTCCCCACTACAGCAACAATAATTTGGCAACCATCCCTGGACAAATATGTTTGTGTTGGAGCTTTGGGATCTAGGTAGGAAGTTGCAAAGTCCTGGTGGAGCCCCAAACCAAGGAGTGCTGTTTTGAGAAGGCAGGCCCATGCCCCGGTGGCAAGTTTGCCAACCATGGTCCAGGCCACAGACCTGGAAACAACCTCATCTCCTTACAGACTTTGCCATAGCCCTGCCACTGGCAACATCAGCCAAAGGACCCAGGAGGAATCATGCCTGACTGTGTCTTGGGTAGCAGACTTGCCAACTTTGGTCTTAGCTGTAGATCCTGAAGCAGCACAAGACTGAGCTCTAGTACCTCAGCCACAGTCAAGGAGCAAGGAGCATTCCTGCCTGCCAAGGGACCCACAAAAAGTCAGGCTCAACCTTGCCCCCAGAGGCAGGCCCACCAACTTCCAGATCCTGGAGCAGCCCTGTGGTTAATCTTCAGCCCCTCTTAATCAAGGTCTGGGGGCAGTCTTGCCTGCTCAGGAAGCTGGCAGGAGGTCCAATCCTGCCCGCCAAGGCACACTGCTCAGTGACCCAGTGGGAGCCTCAAGGACCAGGTAGGAGCCACTCCCATTTGTACACCTGGAAACAAGCCTGACATTGCAGACCCTAATGGAGACCTTGTAGCAAAGCCTTGTCCCAGGACCAGCCCTGCTGAGTAAGGACCTGGAGGCAGCCCAGTGTGCTGAGGCACCACACAGGATACAAGCTTTAAGCCACTGGTAACAGAGCTGCCTACCACAGACCCCTTTGCAGACCCTGCAGCAGCCACATGAGAGTGCCCCAACCCAAATCCACTGTGATTGCAGAGGTAATCCCATCAGTCCAGGGGACCGACAAGAGAAGGTCTTTACCTGCTGAAACTGGAAAAGGTGTTTCCTCCTTCAGATTCACAGACATCAATGCAGGGTAAGTAGATAGTGAAGATTCAGGCAAACATGGAACCACCAAATAAGTATTTTCTACCACAATGATATGAAACTAGAAATGATATGAAACAGGAGTAAAACTGAAAAATTCACAAATACGTGAGAGATTGAACAACACTCCCGAGCAATCGATGAGTCAAAAGAGAAAGCAAATGAAAATAAAAATTATTTTAAGACAAACAAAAATGGAAATACATCACACCAAAACTTATAGGATAGAGCAAGCAGTTCTAGGAGGGAAGTTTATGGCAATAATGCCTATGTATATAAAATCAAATAGACCTAACTTTATATTTTAAGAAATAGAAAAAAAGAGCAAACTAATCTCAAAGTTAGAAGAAAGAAGGATATAATAAAAATTAGAGCAGAAATAAGTAAAATAGAGACAAGAAAGAAAAAAACAATGATTCTAAGAATTGTGTTTTGTTTTGATTTAAAGAAAAACAATATTGACAAAGCTTCATCAAAACTAACCAATAAAAAAGAGGACTAAAAATTAGAAATGAAAAAGGAGACATCACAACATATTGCACAAATATAAAGGCTCATAAGACACTACTATCAACAATTATAAGACAACAAATTGGATTACCTAGAAGAAATAGATTAATTCTTTAAAATATACAACCTACCAAGACTGAATCATGAAGTAGAAAATCTGAACAGACTAACATTGAGTCAGGAGGTTGAATCAGTAATAAAAATTCTCCCAACAAACAAAAGCTCAGGACCAGATGGCATCATTGGTGAATTCTACCATATATTTAAAGAAATAACACAAGTGCTTCTCAAAAGCTCCCCAAAAATTTAAAAAAGGGGGAACACTTTCAAACTCAGTTTATGAGGCCAGCATTGTTCTCATAAAAATCCAAATAAAGACAATACAAGAAAAGAAAATTACAGGCAATATCCCTTTTAAATATATATGTAAAAGTCCTGATCAAAAAGTAGCAAATCAAATTCAGCAACACATTAAAAAGATCTTACACTATAAGCAAATGGGATTTATTCTTGGATGGTTCAACAATGTAAATCATAATGTAATATACTACATTTGGATAAAAATCTCAATAGATGCAAAGAAAGCATTAAAAATATTAAATATCCATTCATGATAAAAACTCTCAACAAATTAGGTATAAAGTGTGTGTACCTCAACATAATAAAGGCCATATATGAAAAGCTACAGCTAACACATATTCAATGGTGAACAGCTGAAAGCTACAAGACAAAGATGCTCATTCTCACCACTTTTATTCAACATAGTACTGCAAGTTCTAGCCAGAGCATTTAGGCAAGAAAAAGAAATAAAAGGCATACGAATCAGAAAGAAAGGAGTAAAATTGTCTTTATTAATAGATGGCATGTCTTACATATAGAAAACCCTGATCACTACAAAAAACTTTTAGAACTAATAAACAAATTTAATAAAGTTAATGTTTTTATATATTAAAACCAAAAAAGACTACCCAAAAAGAGAATTTGACCATATATGTGTGGATTTATACCTGGGTTTCCTATTCTGTTTAATTGCTCTGTGTCTGGGTTTATGCCAATGCTACTACAGTAGGGCCTTGACTTACGAGTGTCACAACTAATGAGTTTTTTGAGATACCAGCTGTCTCTCGGCCGATTTTTTGCATTGAGTTGACAGAGTAATTTGAGTTAATGAGCTCCTTAACGAGCTCGGTCTCGGAACGAATTGTGTCTGGGTTTATGCCAATGCTACTATGCTGTTTTGATTACCATTGTTTTGTAATGTAATTTGAAATGAGGAAGTAGAATGCCTCCAGCTTTGTTCTTTTTTCTCAATATAACTTTGGCCATTTGGGGTCTTTCATGGTTTCATACCAATTTTTAGGATTAAAAAAAAACTTGTGTAAAAAAATAACACTATGAAAAATGCCTATGGAATTTTGATATGTAATTATATCAGTCATAAAAAAGGAGGAAATACTGCCATGCATGACAAGACGGATTAACCTGGATGATAGACACAGAAAGAAAATATTTTATAAACTCACTTGTATGTGGAATCAAAAGATGGCAAGCTCACAGAAACAGAGTAGAGTGGTGGTTGGGATGGGTTGAGGGGGGAGGTAAATGGGGAGTTGTTAAAAGGTGCACATTTCCAGATATAAGGTGAATAAGTTCTGATCAAATGTACAACATGGCAACTATAGATAATAATACTGTATTTTATACTTGGAATTTACTAAGAGTACAATAAGTGTGCTCAGCACCCACACCCAAAATGGTAACTATGTGAGGTGACAAGTGTGTTAATTTGCTGGATTGTGGTAATAATTTCACAATATATACTTATATCAAATCATCACCTTGTAACCTATTTAAAGGTACACTTTTTATTTTTCAATTATACCACCACAAAGCTGGAAAATAATATAAAATAAAATAAATATTTATTTAAGATAAAATAAAAATTGTCAGTATTAGATGTGCTATTCTTATTCAAAACTGCAATTATACTTTTAATTCCTTTGCTCATCCATTCATGGATGTAAAGTTCCATTAGGTATCTTTTGCTTAGAGGAATATGAGTTCTAGAAAGTTTTATCACTTTATTCTGAAATATTAGCTAATGCAGTGTTGTCAATTAGTCTAAGAATTCCCAGTAGCAGCAAATGTCTAAATAGAAATTTATGCAATGTCTGTTAGGGCACATTGATGGGGCAAATCATTACTGAGCTGAATGCGGTAAATTTCAAGGACAATTTTCAGAAAATAATATGTAAAAAGATGAAGATAAAATTCTGAACAGATGTTTGTGATTAAGTGCTGTGTCAGAAGGCATACCAATCATTCAGATGTGTTGCCTCATAGGATAAAGTCCAATTTCCCTATCACGACATGCAGTACCCTCAAAACTCTGCTTACCTCTCACATCTTTGCAGGGTAATTAAAGTATCTTAAAATTCCCTGCACACCTACTTTGTTGATGGGATGGAAGTTTTCTCATACAGCTTCCTTTGCCTAGAATATTCTAATAGTTTATATTATAACCCTTTCACTTTTCCTGGCTGGGATAATTCCAACTATTCCTTTAAGACCCTCTGTAAATGAGGTGGAGTAATATGCACTTCAGCCCTCATCTTTGCCAACAATACCCCCTCCTCCATATGTATCTTTATAATTATCTGATTTGATTAAACACTATAATAGATAGTATAATATTAAACACTGGTTTTAGAATGTTTCTTTATCCTATTAAAAGTAAATATCAAATAAAATTTGGTATTTCTTTCCAAAATCCTTTAATCATTTTAAGATTTAATACTTACTACTACTTCAAGTAGATACATTTTTCCATTAATTAAATCATTTCATATTGTAAGCTTCCTGCTTAAAAGAAAAGAAAACAAAACACATTTCTTTTTCTATGGATTCAGGAATGCCACAGTGAAAGGGGACACAGATTGGTGAAAATATTTGAGAAATTATTTTTGCAATTCTCTTAGGGATACACCAATCATAATATTAGCTAACATTAGCTGAAGTACTTACTATGTGCTAGGCATTATTCTAATTGCTTTGTGTGTTTTAAATAATATAACCATTACAATTTTATAAAAGTAAGTGCAGTTTTTATCCTTATTTTATAAGTAAGGGAATTGAAGCAGAAAGTGATAAAAAGTCATGCCTTTTACCAAAAGATCTATACTTGTAGATCTATACTTGGCAGTCTGACTTAAAACTTGTGCTCTTAAAAGACATGTTTTAATGTCTCTTTTCTGTGTTAAGAGAATAAACTACATTTTATTAGTGAAACTTCTAATGTTCTTGCATGTCTTTAAGAATGTTTTATTTATGTCAAATTAATGTTGAATGCAGTTTTTCTAGGCATTTTGATGGAGAGCAATATAGCAATTTTATTGTAAAAAAAACAACACATTGTCTACTGCCCCTTAGTAGCCCTCCAGATGATTTTACTTTAGGAAACCTAAAACTCATGCATTGACTTGGTATTTTGCTTTATAAAAATTGCATTTGCCATCATTATGGTAAGAATGGTGGAGTTTCCACTGGAGAATTTAAAACTGCTTCAATTTAAAGCAAAAGCACTTATGGAAAAAATGAAACTAGAGGTAACTTCTTATTTCAGTGAAAGATCGATTTCTATACAGAGTAACGGTGTTACATATAATTGTATTATTGGTATAGGCTTCAGGCCTGGTTTAGAAACGTTATTTTTGTAACTTATTAAATTGCTGCTATATTGGTACTTCCATTATCTTCAAAATATTTTGCCTTAGAAATCTATGGGTTGTTTCTTTTATTTGCTAAAGTAAGAAAGTATAGACAACAATATAATGAATCAATACTTTAAAAATTTTGATAATAAAAAAAGACATTGAAATTTAGCATCTACTGCAATTTTATTATTAGCCCACACAGTTATTTTTATTTATATTAAATTCAGTTAATAAATTGCACATAGAAGCAGTAGAACAAGGCTGTATGTAGTCACCTTTCTATTAATATTCGAAGTATTCTTACAGAGGTGATGAATATTTTTTCTTGTCACACAGCCTGACAGCCACATATTTTTTATAAAATACAAATTTCCAAGCTCAAAGAGTATGTGACTATTTCTAGACATGGCAATTTTTAAAAATTCATCCACTTAACTAATCTTTGAAATATTTCTACATTTTACTTTGTTAGACATGGTCCCAAGCAATGACCATGAAGGGCATATATGTGGCTATTATTTCCTTAGGTAAAAAAGAATTGGACTATTTCCAGGTAGAATCATAGAGTTCCAAAATGTACATAGACCCTTGAAACAACTAACCGGATCACTTCATCTTATTGAATATGAATTTTGCATAAAACCTGGGTGCTAAAAAAGGAGCAGTGTCATTGGCATATGTGCCCTGAGCTTGATTGCTATACCTGTGAAAGTCACCTGCTCTATGAGGTGATATTACATTTGGAGGTATCAGTCACTCTAAGTAAACTGGCTAATGACTAATGCACTAAAATTTATTGTGTACACAGATAAATAGGCTAGCTGACAATTTTTACACATATAAGTATGCTTTCTTTTCACTTTGTAAAATGAAATGGGTAGACTAGATGCCATCTAATGTCTTTTTCAGCTCCATAATTCTAAGTACAGTACAGTATATATGCATATTTTTTCCTAATGGTTTGCAAGGAGTCTATTTATTTCTGAGCCAATATTTTTAAGATTCATGTGTGCCCCTACCACCACCCCACACTAAAGCTTTCCCACCAAATAGGTGTAGATATCCATGTAACCCTAAGAAATGGTAAAGTTGCAAGGTGAAATGAGTTTGAATATTTAATTCACAACATAAAAAAGTTTTCTGTCATTCAGGAACAGTGATTTTGGACTATTATGTGAACAGAAAATAACATTCTATTATGTTTAAGTCTATTTTTAGTCATACTAGCTAGAATTACCTAACTAATAAGAGTTGCAATTTAACAAGACAACAGACCAGTTTAATGTGTCTTCAATCATTAACTGTTCTGCTGTAAGGACTTCTTTCAACTCTGTTTCTAAGGGGGTTTCATACAATCGCTCCTCTTTTTGATCTCAAGATGATTATTAACAGTATTAATTTTATTTTGCCAAAAACTACCTAGGTAGAGATAGAACTATATTTTGTACATTCAAAACTATTTTATTACAATATTCTGAACATAGAGAATGGTTAAGAATACCCTAAATAATTGAGATTTCCATTTAGGATAAATTATATCATTTTTAGAGCTTGTTTAGATTCTTATAATGAATAGCATAGTTTAATTTATCTTGAGAATAATACAGATTTCTCTGGAGAACTATTTTCTATTAAGAAGTGTACATATTCAATACATACATATGTGGAATGTTGAAGGAGAAAGAAGTTACTCACCTGGTCAGATCAACTCTATCAATTTAGGCAATGAATACCACAGACATTGTTGATTTATATACAACTAGTAGCCCGGTGCACGAAAATTCGTGCACATTAAAAGGGAATTAATTAGTGGAGATATTTTAATATTGCTATTTGCCCTTTCTCTATAATAGAAGTGTGAGAGATGAAAGGAAATTAGTAAAATGTATATGAAAATAATATATAAATTTATTAATAAATAAACAGTAACAAAAGGATATAACAACAAAAGAGGCATGATATACAAATGACAAAAACATGATATGAAAACAACAAAAACATGATATAAAAACAACAGTGAGCTGTAACCAGTTTGGCTCAGTGGATAGAGCATCGGCCTGTGGACTGAAGGGTCCCGGGTTCGATTCCAGTCAAGGGCATGTGCCTTGGTTGCGGGCACATCCCCAGTGGGGGGTGTGCAGGAGGCAGCTGATCGGTGTTTCTCTCTCATCAATGTTTCTAACTCTCTGTCCCTCTCCCTTCCTCTCTGTAAAAAATCAATAAAATCTATTTAAAAAAATAAATAAATAAATAAAATAAAAACAACAGAGATGCCAACAATGACTGATAAAGTGATTAAACTTATTCTAATAACTCCCTGTACACCACATTAAGAGTGAAAACACTTTCAGAATGCTTGACTAATTTCCCTTGTGATGAAGTATTTAGAACTTTAACTGTAACGTCACATGCTCTTCAAACTCGAGAGAAAGCAACATATAACTGACCATGTGCGAAAATGGGTTCAGGTAGGAATATGCCTACTCTGTCTAAAGTTTGTCCCTGTGATTTATTAATAGTCATCACAAATGCTGGCATCACAGGAAACCGTCATCGAATCAATTTAAATGGAGGCCAGTGTCAGATGTGGACAAATTAATTCTTGGAATCAGAACAACCTCTCCCTCTGCAGATCCTGTTAATACTTCAGCTTCGATAATGTTAGGTCATAATCTTTTGATAATAAATCTGGTACCATTACAAAGACCCCATTTACTATTGAGATTTCTCAATAGCATGATGATTGTACCCACTTTCAATTTTAGTTCATGACACAGCATTCCCAAAGGAGTAATACTATTAAGAAATTTGATGGGAAAATTTTCCTTTTCAGCATCATCTGTGGAATCAATGGAATCATCACTCAAATATGCTTGCTTGCTGCCCTGCCCCCTCCTGTAGCTCTCTGCCGCCTGCTTGTAGCCAGTAGGTCACTGCCGCCCTCCTGTAGCTCCCCCTGCCCCCCTGCCCCCCTGCCCCCTACCCCAACCATCCCCTCATAGCTTGCTGCCCTGCCTCCTTGTGTAGCTCTCCTCAGCCCGCCTGTACCTCGCTGGCCCACCCTCCTGCTGATCCATGATCTGGTCATGACACGATTGGTCATTACGCCTCAGGGTGTAACGGCTAATTTGCATATTCCTCTCTTATTATATAGGACTAGAGGCTCAGTGCATAAAATTCATGCACTTGGGGGGGGTGGTCCCTCATCCCAGCCTGCGCTCCCATGGGGAGGGGGCCTAAGCCATCAATTGGACATCCCTAGTGCTGCGGCGGAAGCAGGAGAGGCTCCCGCCACCGCCACCACCGCTGCACTCTCTAGCTGTGAACCTGGCTTCTGGCAGAGCAGCACTCTCCCTGAGGGAACGCACTGACCACCAGGGGGCAGCTCCTGTGTCGAGTATATGCCCTCTGGTGGTCAGTGCGTGTCATAGTTACTGGTCGTTCTGCCGTTTGGTCGATTTGCATATTAGCCTTTTATTATGTAGGATTGAAAGTCCAAAATTTATTGTTCTTTGTCAAGACACAGATGGTGATAAAGGCAAGAGAAGTTAAGTATAAGATTTTAGAAAAATCAAGCCAATGATTTTTAACCTTTCTCATTTCCTAGAACACATGTCATGGAACTAAAGTTCTATGACACGTTAAATAAATACATTTTTTGCATATCTGACAAAATGCATGATAGCCTACCCAGTTTAGCTCAGTGAATAAAGCGTCAGCCTGTGGACTCAAGGGTTCCAGGTTCGATTCCGGTCAAGGGCATGTACCTTGGTTGTGGACACATCCCCAGTAGGGCGTGTGCAGGAGGCAGCTGATTGACGTTTATCTCTCATCGATGTTTGTAACTCTCTATCCCTCTCCCTTCCTTTCTGTAAAAAAATCAATAAAATATATTTAAAAAATAGGCATGATTCTGATTCATTCATACTAAATGGCTATTGTGTTAGCTGTTGTCATTTTTTTATTTGACAACCTAACGTAAAAGAGGTCAGTGCCCCTGACTAAATAATCAGGTATTGCACGTTTTAAGAATTCTTGCGACACACCACTGTGCCTGCCATGCACACCAGTTGAAAATTACTGAGTTAGGTAATTGAAAGTTTAGAGAACACTAATCCAAAGTTTTGACCATCACTAATCTCAAATAAGGTGTCAGAGCTAAGGAAGGCTAACATTAACCACTCATATTTTCACATAGAAAAGCATCTAGTCCATGGGTAGAGAGAACAGGAAATTTCTTCCATCTGACAAGTTATATATCAATGTCTTCAGGTCAGGAGGAAGCAAACATTAAACATTTCTTATAGTCTGAAGTTTTCCTTCAATCCATTCCAGTCACTCCTACGTTAGAAAAATGAGTGGCTTGTGGTTAGACTTTATCAAATGCAACAGAAATAACTTCTCACTGTTACCAATAAAGTTCAAGTAGAGGAATACCATGAATATGTATCTAACGAGTTAGATACTACAGGAAATGAGAATTGATAATTTTGTATAAAAGCAGTGCTAATATTTTTCTTATCTAAACTTAGAATATATAACAATCACCTGTTCCATGCATTGGAAAGAAAAAAGTAATAAAGTACAATGTGATTCAATAATTTAGAGGACAAATAATGTACTGATTCTGGTGCAAGGTGGACTATTTCATTTCATTTTCCATGGTTTGTAAATATATACTTGTCAAGGGAATGAGCATTGTGATTTCTTTACCCCAGAAAAGTCATACTTGATGGAAATATCTCGTTAATACCAATTGTTTAATATAGATTTGTAACATAGAGTAATAGGCCTATGAAGATTTATAGTGGAAGAATAATTTATTTATTGATTCTGAGTTTCTGGATTTAAAAAAGTTGAAATATAAAGGAAGAGAAAGAACACATACTTATATAATAATATTTTAAAAAATTTAAAGAAACATTAAAAATGCATAAATTTGTTTTTCACATTGGACAAGAGACACTAAAATAAAAAAAATTTTTTTGCAAGGAACTACAATCTAGTAAGAGATACTAGTAGATAGATGACAGATAGATAACCTGTAGACATTCCTGTTAGTCTTCTCAACTCCTCAAAAATTTTGGTACATGGTTTAGACATTTCTCTTTATCCCAAGTCCTAACTTTATATGGATGAATATCAATGTTTATGTATACAATGTTTCCAGCTCTAGTGCTCATCAGTTCATAAAATTCTTGACAATAAATTACCGTTTTTATCTCCTCCACTTAAGTCACTGACTCTAATCTTCACACCTTGAGTCATTTCATAACCTGAATCTTCAAAAAATCAGTATCCATTAATCATGCTCCATGGCCAGTGTCTCCTTGCCTATGGCTTGTTCAACTGCTTCCAGTATTTTTGTTTTTACTTTATTAAAATTTTTAGTTGCTTGAACTTTTTGCTCTCTAAAATCCCATTAGATATCTCTTTCACTTATTTGATATTCAACTTTATTAATTTATGATGGTTTTTATAAAAAATATGCTTTCTATAGCCCGGCCAGTATGGCTTAGTGGTTGAGTGTCGACCTATGAACCAGGAGGTAACAGTTTGGTTCCTGTCAGGGCACATACCCAGGTTGTGGGCTAGGTCCCCAGGGGGAGGTGTGCAGGAGGCAGCTGATCAATGATTCTCTCTTATCATTGATGTTTCTATCTCTCTCCCCATCTTCCTTCCTCTCTGAAATCAATAAAAATATATTAAAATATGCTTGCTATATATAAATATTTCTTACCTCTCTGAATATTTGTCACATATATATTGAAAACTTTCATCCTCTTTGAATCTAATAAAAATATTTCAAGATTGACCCTGATCATTCAATCACTACACAAGATTTTCAAACAACAGTACAATATAGTAGTAAATTCTTAACCACCAACCACAGTTGGGTTCTCCAACACGTTTCTGCAATCCTGCTACTTTTTTAGTCAACTCTGCCTCTCTTCCAAATGTCTTATTCAACACTATTCTGCTCTCTTTGAATACCCAACTTTCAACTTCTTCCAACTCTGTAAAAAGATGACCTTGGGAAATAAAATATATTTTTATGCTTTTTATTTCTTCATATGTACAGTTCTCAAATGTTAGCTGTGCTGTAAGTTACATTGTTATGATTATTAGTATCATCAGTTCCCCTTCCCCTCTCTTTCCCTATGTTACAGTGAAATCCATTCTCCTGCTTAAAAATAATTCATCTCTACTCTGGATTCCCTCTCATCTGCTTTCTCATTACATTATCTGTTATCTATTCTTATTCTGATTTTCTATACCTCTCTCACACTGGCATCATTCTCATTGGCTTTTAAATAAACTCAAGTACATCCTATTAAAAATTGAAAAAGAAAAGCAACAGAGTCTTACTTGGCCCCAAATACCTGCCCAAATACAGTCTTCTCTCTTATTCTGCACAAAATCCTCACAGGGCTTATCGATCTACTAGATCAGTGGTTCTCAACCATCTGGCCCTTTAAATACAGTTCCTCATGTTGTGACCCAACCATAAAATTATTTTCATTGCTACTTCATAACTGTAATGTTGCTACTGTTATGAATTGTAATGTAAATATCTGACATGCAGGATGGTCTTAGGCGACCCCTGTGAAAGGGTCGTTCGATCGCCAAAGGGGTCGCGACCCACAGGTTGAGAACCGCTGTACTAGATGCTCGGTGCATGAAATTTGTGCATGGGGGGGGGGGTTCCCTCAGTCCCTCAGCCTGGCCTGCCCCCCCTCACAGTCTGGGAGCCCTCACGGGATGCCCTACTGATGGCTTAAGCTGAAGTCTGGCCTCCCTCTGACCGGCAGATCAGGTATATAGATACTTTCTGGAGGCAACATGGACTCCTTCCTTATTTCTTTTCTCTGTGGTTGGAGAATAGGGGACTAAAAGCTGGAGACAGAACTGTGGCCAGGCCTGGGGCTTTTGTAGGCAGCAGAAAAAAGGAGAGGGCTGGGGAAAGTCTAGACATGTTTCCTTCGATTGTCCTCCCTTCCTCTGGGCCCCTCCCTCCGTTTTTTCCTTCTTGTGGTGGACATTTGGGCCTCAGACCGACCGAAGCCCAGGGATGGTGATGTTCAGCCCCCTCACTTCTCAGCTGAACATACAGCCGCCTCCCAGTCCAAGTGGGGCTGTTTTCAAGTGACTAAAGCCCTGGGAATCCACAGCTCCCGGCCTCTCCCCTCTCGCTTTCCTCCTTGGGTCGGTTGCAAAGATCACTGAGACACTGAAGCAGCTCTGCCCTGGTAGTTTTGCACCGGCCCCTGCCAGGGCTCCACCAGGCACTCTTCCTCGAGTCTCCTGGCTCACAGTCTGCGCTCAGGGAGGTTGCCCGGAGCCCATTACCCCAGGCAGGTAGGGCAGGGGGGTTGGCTTGGAGAGCTGGAGGAAGATGGCAGAGTAACAGTTGGTATGAACCAGCGCCTGCTCGGCCAGTGCCCTCCTCCCCATTCCACCCCTGGGGGCAGGAGCAGCTCATCCTCAATGCTCTGGTCCCTGCCAGCCAGGCAGGCAGCAGTGCAGGCAGTGTGGCCTAGGGCGTCGGCAGCTGTGAGCCTCCTCTCCTTGCCTGAAGCATGGGGCAGGGGTGGGTGCTTCAGGCAGGGAGAGGAGGCTGACAGCTGTGGGGCTGGGGCGGGGTGGGGCACTGCAGTAGCAGGCTCCGCAGTCTGTGCATGCCCACTCCCGCTCTAGGCCGAGGCACTGGCTGTGGCAGTGACAGCACAGCAGCCCCTGGCGAGGTCCCGCGCCCCTCGCAGCTGCCCCCAGGAGCTGTGCATGGAGACACCGCTGAGCCACCATCCCACCCAGGTCCTGCAGGGACTGGGGTGGCCTTGGGCTCCTGCTGGCCCCACCAAAGCAGGACTCGGACATGGCCGGCCACCTCATCCTGCCCACCAGTTGCCGGGAGCAGCCTCCACCTCCGAGGCACCTTGACATTAGCACTGGGCAGCCCTGCACACACCTGCTCTGGGGGCAGAAGTCCCCACCCCCATCCCTGCCCACCAGCTTCTGCTTGGACGTGACTTGGACACCGTCATGGACAAATTAGCATATTACCTCTTTATTATATCAGATTCCACTTCACTCTATTTCCTGTCTTTCTTTTCTTAATTTCCCACTCACTGCAACACCAATCTGTCTTCCATCCTGTATCTCTCTATTGATGAAATTCTTACCGAGATCACTTTTTACTTCCATGTCACTGAATCAAACTAGCTTCTTTTTTTTTTTTTGGTGTGTGTGTGTGTGTGTGTGTGTGTGTGTGTGTGTGTGTAGGGGGGGTGTTTTTAAGTTATCTCTTCCTCAAAACACTTTTTTTAGCTTTTATTTTTAAAAATTCTCCAGATTTTGTTTCTACTTCTCATCCTTTACAATCCATATTAAAATGAGATTTTTCAAATCTGAGTCCCAGAATCTCAGGTTGTCATAAACTAGACTGAACTCCTAGGCAATGTCATTAATAAATATGAATTCCATTAATACATTAAATAGATTACTCAAAAATAATGTCTCTGATCAGCATTGCCTTTTAGCTCCAGACACATGTATCTAATTACTTAATTGAAATCAATTCTTAGAAATCTCAAAGGCTCTCTTACACCATAAAGACCAAAAAATAAAAATAAACTTACCTTTATTCACAAATGGCTGTATAACCCATCAGATATGAAAGCCAGGAATCTAGGAATCATGTATTACATCTGCCTCTCCTTTACTCCTGATAGCCAAACCACCCGAAAAGTCTATTGATGTATGAAATATATTAAAAATTTCACAAGTCCGAACACTTCTCACTGTGTCCCCTAGTCCAAATTGCTATCATTTCTTCTCTTACAACATTCACATTTACCTCTCAAATTTTTTTTTCTATCCAGAACAATCCTATATAATAAAGACACAATATGCAAATTGACCACCACTCCAACACACAAGATGGCCAGCAAGGGAGGACAGTTGGGGGCGACCAGGACGGCAGGGGAGGGCAGTTGCAGGGGACTAGGCCTGCAGGGGAGGGCAGTTGAGGGGGACCAGGACTGCAGAGGAGGGCAGTTGGGGGGACCAGGCCTGCAGGGGAGGGCAGTAAGGGGCTACCAGTCTGGCAGGGGAGGGCAGTTAGGGGCAACCAGGCTGGCAGGGGAGGACAGTTAGGGGCAACCAGGCCCACTGGGGAGGGCAGTTGGGGTGACCAGTCTGGCAGGGGAGGGCAGTAAGGGGCTACCAGTCTGGCAGGGGAGGACAGTTAGGGGCAACCAGGCCCACTGGGGAGGGCAGTTGGGTTGACCAGTCTGGCAGGGGAGGGCAGTAAGGGGCTACCAGTCTGGCAGGGGAGGACAGTTAGGGGCAACCAGGCCCACTGGGGAGGGCAGTTGGGGTGACCAGGCTGGCAGGGGAGGGCAGTTAGGGGCAATCAGGCCAGCAGGGGAGCAGTTAGGCGTCCATTAGGCTGGCAGGGCAGTGGTTAGGGGGTGATCAGGCTGGCAGGCAGAAGCAGTTAGGGGCAATCAGGCAGGCAGGCAGGGAAGCTGTTGGGAGCCAGCAGTCCTGGATTGTGAGAGGGATGTCTAACTATCCACTGGGATCGGGCCTAAACGGGCAGTCGAACATCCCTCAATGGGTCCCAGATTGGAGAGGGTGCAGGCTGGGCTGAGGGGTAACCCCCCTGCATGAATTTTGTGCACTGGGCCTCTAGTCTTTTATGAGAGCAAATAAGAATATGCCTGGATTGTACCCTTGATCCCCAGTAGGTGACTTGCAGGAGGCAGCAGATGAATTTTTCTCACATTGATGTTTCTCTCTCTCTTGCCCTTTCAATTCCTCTTTCTCTAAAAATAATAAAAAATATTTTTAAAAAGAATATATCACACCAAATACATAAAGCAATTCAATAGCTTATTGTTTTTAGCATGAATACAACATGTCTCAATGTCTAAAAACTGCATGTTTTGGCCCCCAGCTAAAGTCTCCACACTTAACTATACTATGTTGTCCCTAATTGCAGCTACAATGGCTTTCTTCCAGCCCCATATTCACCAGGCCTTCTCTCAAGATGTTTTTACATCTGATGTATCCTCCACCTGATTGTACTTTCCTCTCTCCCTCAGATTACTGATGCCTCTGTCTGTATGAAATCATCACTTTGGAGGAGATTTCCCACAGATCTTTTACTAATTAAATAATCTATTACAAACACTTATAACTCTGCTTCTTTGTTGCATATCAATTTATGTGCACACTAATAATAATAGGACAGAGGGTGTGTCTTTTTTTAATCATTATTGTATTCTTAGTTGTTAGTGTGACTGGCCCATACAGTAAGTATTTCACAAACAATTGAATAGCGAAATAAAAAACTAACAGAATGACTTACTGAGAGGTGATGTTCAATTACTTGTGTTTTTATTGGGACTGAAACAGTCCTACCTTGGCACTCAGTTGGCATTCAATAAATGTAAGGCTGAAATGAGTGGAAAGCAATTTTTGACTTTGTGTTTACAGCCCTGGTCAAACAAGTCTATTTATGCAGGGGACTGTCACCATCAAGTGGAACACTGACTTCAAAGTGCTGTTTTATTTGTTACAAAATTAGATGATCTTCCAGATTTTTAGATTTCATATTGCTGAAGTACTTTGTTGACAAAGTTGCTTTGATGGCAAGCATGGAATAATAAGTGTTTCTAAATAATGTGATATTTACAGTTTTCTCATTTTTTCCCTCAAACCCTCAGGCAGGTTAGGACTAAGTTTGTTTCTTCTCTTTATTTCTACTTGTTTCTGTAACACTCTTTTTTGCTCATTATTTATATTTCTTACCAAACCACAGCAATGAATTTTTTTTTCCATAGAATTATCTATTTTCCTAACCATAAATTATCTGAAGGGTATTTTTAACTATCTTTGAAGATAATCTACCTTTGAAAGCTATCATAGTAGTAGATAGAAATACCTGATCTTGCTTATTTTTTAAATTAAAAAAAATCAATTATAGATTACATGCATAATTATTTTGATTCATTTCAGGTGTATAGCATAGTGGTTGAAAAATCATATACTTTACAAAGTATCCCCCTTAATATTTCCAATACCCAAATGGCACCATACATAGTTATTACACTATTATTGACTATTAGGGGCCTAGTGCATGAATTCATGCACCTTGAAAGGAACTGTGGGCCACGAGGCTGCAGTGGGCACAGGGGCAGGTCTTGGCCCAACCTCTGTGCCCCTGCCTGGCCCTTCCCACCATGGGCCCCAGTCCCTTGTCTGCAGGTAGCCCCTCTCCTGCCACCTCTCCAGCCACCACCACTCCCATGAACTGACGGTGCTGGCCCCACTCACACCCACTGACAGCATGGAACGATTGGAGCTGTCAGCGGATACGAACAGCAGCTGTTGCCCCGATCACCCTTCAGGAGCAGGAGGAGGTAAAAAAGCCCTCAGGGGCGATCAGGGCCAGCTGCTGCTGCTTGTACTCGCTGATGGCACCAAGCGATCAGGACCAGCACCAGGCACCAGCAGTGGGTGCGGGTGGTGGCTCTGGTGTTGGCAGCAGATGCAAGAGGCAGCTGCCAGCCCTGATCACCCCTCAGGAGCAGGGGGAGTTGGAGAAGCCCTGAGGGTAAATAGGAGCTGGCAACCACTGCTCGCACTCATTGACAGAGTGCGGGAGCAAAGAATTTTCAGTAACCACCAGAGGCTTGCCCTGATGACAGTGACTGGTGCCCCGCCTTGGTCTGGCGCTTCGACTCACCTACTCCACCATGCCACCGCAGCCGACACCCGCCATGTTCCGTGCGTGCCTCCTGGTGGTCAGTGCATGTCATAGCGACCAGTTGTTCAGTTGTTCGGTTTTCCGCTGTTCAGTCTGTTTGCATATTAGGGTTTTATATATATCAATATTTCTATTTTGTAACTACTAATCTGTACTTTGCAATCCCTTCATCTTTTTTCCTTCAGTCCCCTATCCCTCTCCCCTCTGGAACCATCAGTCTGTTCTTTGTATCTATGAGTTTGTTTCTGTTTTGTTTGTTCATTTATATGGGTCATTTGGATTCCACATATAAGTAAAATAATATGGTATTTGTCTTCCTCTGACTGACCTATTTCACTTATCATAGTTCCCTCCAAGTTCATTCATGCAATTGCGAAGGGTAAGGTTTACTTCTTTTTATGGCTAAGTAATATTCATTCTATATATGTACCACCACATTTTATCTACTTGTCTATTGATGAGCACTTGGGTTGCTTCCATAGCTTGGCTATTGTAAATAATGCTGCAAGGAATGTAGGGGTGCATATAGTCTTTCTAATTAGTGTTTTGGGTTTCTTTGGATAGAGCTCTGTAAGTGGAATCACTGAGTCATAAGATGAGTCCATTTTTAATTTTTTGAGGAAACTCCTTACTGTTTTCCACAATGGCTGCACTAATCTGAATTCCCACCAGCAATGCAAGAGGGCTCCCATTTCTCCACATCCTTGTCAATATTTGTTTGTTGATTTATTGATAATAGCAATTTTGACAGATGTGAGATGCTATCTCGTGATTTTAATTTGCATTTCTCTGATGATTAGTGATGTTGAGCATCTTTTCATATGTATATTGACCATCTGTATGTCTTCTTTGAAGAAGTATCTACTCAGATCCTTTGTTCATATTTTTAATTGCATTGTTTGTTTTTTTGGTGTTGAGTTGTATAAGTTCTTTATAAAGTTTGAATCTTAACACCTTATCAGATGCTTCATTTGCAAATATGTTCTCCCATTCAGTGGGTTGTCTTTTCATTTTATTGATTCTTTTCTTTACTGTCCAAAACTTTTTAGTTTGGTGTTATCCCATTTATTTTTTTCTTTTGTTTCCTTTGCTCAAGGAGATAGATCAGAAAAAATAATACTAGATTTCATGGCCAATGTTTTCTTCTAGGACTTGTATGTTATTGGGACTTGTATGTTATTAAAGACATTTATGTCTTTAATCCATTTGGAGTTTATTCTTGTATATTGTGTAAGAAGTTTGTCTAGTTTTAATTTTTTTGCACATATCTGTCCAATTTTCCTAACACTTATTGAACAGACTGTCTTTACCCCATTGTATGTTCTTTCCTCCTTTGTCAAATATTAACTGACCATATAGGTATGGGTTTATTTCTGGGGTCTGTATTCTATTCCATTAATCTATATGTCTTTTTGCTGATACTATGCTATTTTGATTACTATGGACTTGTAATATAGTTTGATATCAAGTAGCATGATTCCTCCAACTTTTTTCTTCTTTATCAAGATTGCTGTGGCTTTTTGGGTCTTTTGTGTTTCCATATACATTTTTGAATTATTAATTCTAGTTCTGTGGTATACGTCATTGGCATTTTGGTAGGAATTACATTGAATCTATAGATTGCTTTGGGTAGTATGGACATTTTAACAATGTGAATTCTTCCTATCCATGAGCATAATATATGCTATCATTTATTTGTATCTTATTCAATTTCTTTCTTCAGGGTCTTATAATTTTCCAACTACCTCTTTGATGAAATTTATTCCTAGGTATTTTAATTTTTTATGCAACTGTAATCAGGATTGTTTTCTTTTCTAATAGTTCATTATTGCTGTATAAAAATGCAACCAATTTCCAGATATTTATTTTGTATCCTGCTAATTTATTGAATTTGTTTATCAGTTCCAACAGTTTTTGGATGGAATCTTTAGGTTTATCTACATACAGTATCATGTATTCTGTAAATAATGACACTTTTACATCTTCCTTTCCAATTTAGATGCCTTTTATTTTTTCTTCTTATCTGGTTGCTGTAGCTAGGGCTTCCAGTACTATATTAAATAAGAGTGGTGAAAGTGGACATCCCTGGTTGTTCCTGATCTTAACAAACATGCTTTGCATTTTTCCCTATTGAGTATGATGTTAGCTGTAGGTTTGTTATATATGGCTTTATTATGTTGAGATATGTTCTTTCTATTCCCATTTTGCTGAGAATTTTTATCATAAACTAGAGGCCAGATGCACGGAATTCATGCAAGAGTAGGCCTTCCTTCCCCTGACTGCCAGCACCGGCTTCTTTCTGGCACTGGGGACCCGGGCTTCCCTCCGGCACCTGGGACTCAAGCTTCTCTCTGGCCCCTGGCAGGCACTCAGGACCTGGGCTTTCCTCGCAGCCCCATCTTTGTCCAGAAGGTCTTCCTGAAGGACGTCTGGAAGGATGTCTGGTCTAATTAGCATATTATGCTTTTATTGTTATAGATGGGTGCTAGATTTTATCAAAAGATTTTTTGCATTTATTGATATAACTATATGATTTTTATCCTTCATTTTATTAATATAGTATATCACATTATTATTTTTGCAGTTAATATACCAAACTTATATCCCAGGAATAATCCCAGGAATAATCATGGTGTATGATCTTTTTAATATGTTGCTAGATTTGGTTTGCTAATGTTTTGTTGAGCATTTTTGCATCTATGATCATCAGTTATATTGGCCTATAACTTTCTTCCTTTGCAGTGTCTTTATTTGGTTTTGGAATTAGGATAATTCTGGCCTTGTAAAATGAGATTGGGAGTCTTACCTCCTCTTGAATTTTATGGAATATTTTGGGAAAGATAGGTGGTAGCTCTTCTCTGAATGTTTGGTAAAATTCACCTGTTAAGCCATCTGGTCCAGGAATTTTGCTTGTTGGGACTTTATATTTGTTGGCAAATAGTTGTTTGTACTATTTTTTTTTTACAGCTCTTTGTATTTACAGGGTGTCAATTGCTACTTCTCTTTCATTTCTGATTTTATTTATTTGAGCCCTCCTCTTTTTTTCTTGGTGAGTCTGGTTAAAGTTTTACCAATTATGTTTATATTTTCAGAGAACCAGCTCTGGTTTCATTGATTTTTGCTTGTCTGTTTGTGTTTTATTTTTTAAACCTCACTCAAGGATATTTTTCCATTGATTTTTAAAAAAATATATTTTATTGATTTTTTTACAGAGAGGAAGGGAGAGGGATAAAGAGTTAGAAACATCGATGAGAGAGAAACATCAATCAGCTGCCTTCTGCACACTCTCTATTGGGGATGTGCCCGCAACCAAGGTATATGCCCTTGATTGGAATTGAACCTGGGACCTTTCAGTCAGCAGGCTGATGCTCTATCCATTGAGCCAAACCGGTTAGGGCTCCATTGATTTTTTAGAGAGAGTGGAAGAGAGAGGGAAAGACAGAGAGAATTACATTGATTGGTTGCCTCCTGCTCACACCCGACCAGGGCCAGGGCAGGGAGGAGCCTGCAACTGAGGCTCATGCCCTTGACTGGAATTGAACCCTTCTGTTCACAGGCCAATGCTCTATCCACTTAGCCAAACCAGCTAGGACAGGTTCATTGATGTTTTAATACCTGAGTTTTTTTTTAATTAAAGTAGATGATATTTAAATATTTTACATAGGGCCATCTACATGTCTTGTTGATTCTATCTATAAAATATATGTCAAGTCAATTCACTAATTTTCATCTGCACTGATATAGTTCTTGGTCTAGTGATCATCATCTCTTTACTAGACAGACTCCCTACACTTATTCTCTAGAAATCAAATTTCCACACAAAAGCCAGATCAATCTTTCTAAAACCTAATTTAGAATATATGCCTTTTTTTGTTTTAAATCTTTGAATTAAATTTAGAATAAGGTATAAATTCTTTAATATGTCCTATGAGAACTCATATGATTTAGAGTGTGTCGATATCTCCAGCCTTCACATTTGCTAATCTTGTTTTTCTCACAATGTTTCTGATGTGCATTTAAAGATTTTTTAAAAAATAAAACATCAAGATTTTTTCCACTTCAGGTCAGAGGTTTTGTCCAAGACGTAGGCTTTGAAGTCCTAGTCCCTGTTCCATAGTGACATGTAGAGATGTCTCAGCAATTAGTACATGCATTGATTTACAAATCTGTTTGGAAAGGCCCCATTAGTGTGAAGCTCAAAACTTCCCTTTGATGGTGTATCAAGGTTCTCCATTTCCACCCAATATGATAAGGTAGCCTATGTGCCTGGGTTGTTGCTGGCATCTATCTTATGTTGCAGCTGCAGCCTTGGATCAAGACAAAATTGTGGGTGGAATAATGAAGAGGTAAAATAAAATAGGCTCTTTGATTTTCATATTAATCAAGTAGGTCAATCTCTGCCTCTGTTTTTGCCAGTTATAGAGCCAACAAATTACTTATTGTTTAATCCAGGTGTAGGTGGATTTTGTATTTTATAAAACCATTTTATTTGTTATTGAAAAAACACTATTATAATAGCTATTACCAGAAGGAGGCAGTAATACTACGACTTTATTGTGGGTCATTTAAAGTTGGTTGATTTTCTGTGCCACCATGTTTTTAGGATGCTAGCCAGCTATGGGAAAGTTATTTAAATGAACTTAGGCTCATTTTTCCTGTATCTAAAGTGAAGAAAGTATAACGACCTTAATGGATTCTTATGAGAATTAGCAATAATGCATGCAATACTTTTATATGGTGCCTGGCACATGTAAACCTCAAAAATGTGAAGTTACTAGCTACCATAATTACACAATGTTATTTTGCAGCCAGACTCAGTGTTGCTTAAGAAATTTAATGACTAAAAAAAAGCATTTAATTATTCTTTTTCTTAATTATTCTCTATTATCTACTTCATTTATCACTTTGTTGTAGTTTGTCTTAAGTCAAACAATTCTGATAACAATAAACTCATCTGAATTGAAAAAAATATACTCTCCAGATTGGTTTTGTACAATCATATAATTATGCTCTTCTCTATTTTTCCAGTGTTAAGTGCCAGCTCACTGACAACGGACCCTGCTGCTGAATCACTCCCTCTGCTCTAGGGGTCAGAATTTCTCCATACTGTGTGCTAATGTGACATACACTGGGTCAAAATATATAGCAAAAGCAACAATAACAAAAAACAAATGGACCTTCAGAGAACAAAGTCCCAGCAGGTTCAAGTTTTAAAATCATCTATCTGCTGGAAGATCCTATAAACCTGCTGATTATTGGCTACTCTCTCCAAGTCCTGTTGTGTCTCACCTACTCAATTTAAGAGGCTGCTGTTCTAAGAGATTGTTTATAGAACACAGCAAGGGAATGTATGCTGTGGCCTATTGTTATCAGTAAAAAGATAAGAACAGTTACCATTAGCTTGGAAACAGAATGAAAGAGTACAATAGATTGTCAAATGTACTTTTACTTCATAATGCTTTGAAAGAACAAGTATTGATTCATTGTTTATTCAATTCAAATGATTATTGTGCAGCAGCAGTTTTTCTCTTATATTAACTTTGTGGCCCAATGCATAAAATTTGTGCACAAGGGGTGGGAGGGGGTCCCTCAGCCCAGCCTGCACCCTCTCCAATCAGGGACCTCTTGGGGTATATCCAACTGCCGGTTTAGGCCCGATCTCACAGGGATCAGGCCTAAACCGGCCATCAGACATCCCTCTCACAATCTGGAACTGCTGGCTCATAACTGCTCACCTGCCGCCTGCCTGATCGCCCCTTACTGCCTCTGCCTGCCTGTCTGATTGCCTCTGCCTGCCTGATCACCCCTAACTGCCCTCCCCTGCCAGTCTGATCTCACCCCCAATGGCTCTCCCCTGCTGGCCTGATATCACCCCCAATGGCCCTCCCCTGCCGGCCTGATCTCGCCCCCAATTGCCTCTACCTCGGCCCCCACCACCATGGCTTTGTCCGGAAGGAAGTTGGATGTCCAGAAGATAGCTGGTCTACCTGGTCTAATTAGCATATTACCCTTTTATTAGTATAGATAGATTATATAGGATAGGATTGCTTAAATGGGGGGGGGGGGAGCCTTTTTCAGCAGGAGGAGATGCTCTTGGCAGACAAAAACACATAATCCCTAGCCATATGCACTGTACTGCCAAACCGGTCATTAAAAAATTGAACCACTTTCTTACACCTTACACCAAACAGCTGTTAATCTTAAAACCCCTTTTCAGCCCCCACCTTAGGTTCTGCCTTCCCAGTTCACCCAGATTAGGATCTGATTGGTCAGTTTCTATGCCAGTCAGTGTCAAAAGTTCTGCCTACTAGGCAGCCATTGGCTCCTCGAAGTTCACCCAGATTTGGTTCTAATTGGTCCATTTCTGTGCCAGCCAGCATCTCTGTGCCTATCTTCAAGCCTGATCAGAAAGGCAGGGCTGATCAGCAGCCCCCACGGCTGCTGGTGTGGCCTGGAGGGAAAGAGAGGCAAAGGCTAATCAACAGCTGCCACCAAAGCTGCGGATCAGACTCTGCTTCTCTCTCTAGGCCTCTCTCCGGACCTGATCCACAGCCCCCTCGGCAGTCAGTGCTGGGTTGCCACAGCACCCGCAGCACTGACTGCAGGACTGATTTCTGGTGTTTGGTCATCCGTTTGGTCGTTATGGATCCTGGCTCTTTATATATATATATAGACTAGAGGCCCAATGCATGACATTCATGCAAGGGGCTCAGCCCTCACAGCCATGGTGGCTTGCCTCGGCCCTTGTAGCCACAGCTTTTTCTGGAAAGTCATCCTGAAGGACATACGGTCTAATTAGCATATTACACTTTCATTATTATAGATTTTAATTTAACATTATTTACAGAATGACCTTTTAGAAAAGAATATATTTTGAATTCATGTCAGTAAAACTGTTATTGTATTATTGATATGTGGACTGATTGGTAACAGATATTTGGTGCTAATGTCTTATTGATATACTCTTGTCAACAAAACTTTTGAAGGTGCAGAAACAGAGGTAGAAATGGAGATGTCTTTTATGGGTTGGTGCTGTGAGGTGTCATTCAGGTACTTTTATTTTCTGTCAGAAAAATAGAACCACAAGATCACATATTTATTTCTGTGGCATTATAAAGGTGGCATTGTAGTTCTGCATTTGCCTTTCTTGTTGCAAGAAGAGCATCTTCCTAGATTTCCTGGTAAGTTTTCAAAGTCTATGACTTCTTAGTGTTTTGGGTTTTTTTTAAAGGACCATGTATAGTTCCATAAAAACTCAGTCTTAAAAATTACAGTGCTAACACATACAATTCTGAAAGGTGATGTCGAGATGCCTTTTAAAGCTTAGGGTATAATTCAAAGTTATGACACATAACTTTGATTCTGTTGCTGTCGGTACTTCACAGCACAGGGCACATTCTCAGGTTGGCTTGTGTAAGTGGCGGTGAATCTTGCTAGTTCCCCTCAGAGTCTCCTGGACTCACAGGACCAGTGAGATCACCTACATGATTTCCCTGTTTTCCTTGACAGTTAGTAACGCATGACAAGAGTGTAGGTGGGAGTGCCTGGCAATAGTGGTCGAAAAGGTCCCAGTATTTATTTTTAAATGTGACATTCAGTCAGACCTTGGAGTTAAACTGCCCAGGTATGACTACAGCTCTGCCCTTTGTATTAGTCAACATTTTAGCCTTTGTAGCCTCAGTCTCCTAGCTCAGGTGAATGTTGTAGTAATAAAAATCAATAACAGAGCTGCCTTAGCCACTTTGGATCAGTGGTTAGAGCATCAGACCACAGGGTTGTGGGTTTGATTCCCTTCTCCATTGCAGGAATATGTTTTTCCTGAGGCACATAAGGAATATTAGGCTAAGCCTGTTAAATTAAAGGAGGTTCAGGCTTGAATTTCTCATAGGGTGTACCTGGTCCAGGTGAGATGGTCTGTAGGGTGTCTCAGCCAAGGCTCAAAGCTAGATGGTCCCAACCTTATGTACAAGCCTAGGCTTGGAATAGGATGTTAATAATACAGATATCTGATGTGACCCACCCATAGTCAAACTTATTATGGATAACTGTGTATTCCCTGGCAAAGCTCTGAAAGATTTTGGAGGCCCCACTTTTACTGGATAAATTTACTAATCTCTCTCTCTTTTTTAAATCCTCACCTGAGGATATGTGTGGGGGTTTTTATTATTATTATTAATTGATTTTGTGAGAGAGAGTGAAAAAGAAAGAGACATTGAAACATTGATGTTAGAAACATAGAACAGTTGCTTCTCATATGCGCCCCAACTGGGGATCGAACCCGCAACCCCGGTATGTGGCCTGACTGAGAATAGAACCTGCAACTTTTTGGTGTACCAGAGGATACTCCAACTAACCGAGCTACCTGGCCAGGGAAATTTTATTTATCTCTTGTATCTTGACTTCTTCAGATTAGTAACTATGTTTGATTAACTTAAATGTGCCTATGCCTGGTCTTTGCAACAATCTATATCTATCATTGACATATATAAAGAGAAAGGTGCAGCTATACAGCAAACATTCATTGATCATTGATTAGTGATTGCTGAACATTGATTAACAAAATGGAAAAAAAAGTGTATTTCTGCTTTCAAAGAGCACTGGGAATGGTTGGCATAATACATTGTAAAGTATCCTTTCATGCTATTGGACATGTCTGGTAGTTAAAAATTTCTTAATTATGTTATACCAGAAAGCCAAGCTAGAGTCAATAAATTACTTAATATTAATTAATTAATTAGATTGTTTCCATTTTATCAAGATAAGGAACCCATGTAGACCACAGAGCATAACCCCTGGAAAACAGTAATCCCAGCAGAAGGTAAAGAACACAGTAATAGGGATGAGAGGGAACCAAAAGGTCTACCTGTGGAAAACTGCCCATTGTCTTCACTAGCAGAGAAGTGCAAACAAGGATCCCGGAATGCTGGTGACCCTTGAACCCACGGCAAGGGCCTGAGTTATGCACCGATTGTCTAGTCCTGACAATGGGGTCTCAAGCTATTTCCTGATCAAATAGTCTCAGAGTAAATCCTTCTAATATTTACTGACCTTTAAGATAGCCTGTCTGTTACTGCAATTACCTGCCTGACTAAGGGTTTTATGTTTAACCAAAGTTGAATAAAAGGCTGGTGAGGCCTGGGCACCGGTGGAAGTCCTTCCCCTTGAGTTGGACTTGCCCGCCTGGTCCCCCAATATTTCCAAATTATCTCTTGTCTCTTCTCTTTCATTTGTGTGCGGCTCCTCTTCCAGATCCTGAATGCTGAACCACGCAGGACGTGGAGAAAACACACATAAACATCTACCTAACTTTGGAGAATTTTGACAATATTCTTACCTTTGATATCACACACTTACTTTGATCTTTTTTGACAGCTTTTAGCATTCATTTTTTTTATTTCAATAGTAATTATGTTAAATTGTGAAGTTAGATGCAAAATTTAATATGTATCTTTTTTCATTTAAAGGGAGAGGTAGATATTAGGAAACTAAGAATGGTTCCTCAGTACCTGATACAAAGTAAAGTTTATAAAATTGTCTAAAATAATGATAATGACAGGATACATTTGCATGGTATCTACTATGTGCCAAGTACTAACCTAAGCAATTTATATACATTCACTAATTAATGAGTTCATTACCTCACACCACCTTAGGAGATAGTTCATAGTATTATGCCCATTTCACAAATGAGGTAACCGAGACACAGAAGTAAAGTAAGTCACTCAAATCCATCGACCTAGTGGATTTCAGAGCCAGATTCAAACCCAGGCAAGCAAGGTTCTACTCTGTCCACAAAGCCAGACAAAACAAACAAAAACTTTGTCTTACTGATTGAATTAAATAAATGTCTACAGATGTTGTTAAATTTTAGGTTTTAACTTATCGTTTTCCACTTTCATTTTTCACTGCATGATAACTCAGTCTAATTAAGATAAGTATTGTTGAAGACTGACCTCCGGTTATTAGGATAAAGTACCAGTTTTGCCTTATGAGCTGCTGATGGCTGGTGTCCTATATTGACTCTCTTAAGTAAGTCCAAATGCAGAGATGTTGCCTGCTATTTTACTTGAGAACTTCTATAACTTCTGTTATTGTTGATTGTCTTTCTTATAGTACTCTTCTGCTTACTACCTCACTTCCAGTGTCTGCTTTTAAATCATGTACAGCCACAGCAAAAGATTCTGGATTTTATAAATTGTCAGCCAATAAAGCCTGGAAAAAAATAAACTTCCTATTTCTCAAGGGTACCACAGATTAGAATCACGCACACCTGAGTGCTGGGGTCCAATCCCAGCGGGTCCAGGGGTCCCCAAAGGTGTGGACGGAGTCGGCGAAGAAGGAATGACACGAAGACAGCCTTCAGTTGATCAGCAGCCTAGTCAGGACCTCTAGCCAGGATCTCCAGCCAGGATCTCCAGCCAAAGTTCTGGTCGGAGTTCTGGTTAGGAACTGATCAGGATCTGATGTTTATTGTCTTGTTACATCCATATTTATACCAGCCGATTTTAATCCTGTCAATTTCTATTACAAAGGTTAGGGCGTTTCTTATCTCCATTCCAGAGAGTAAAGATTATGTAGCTTAACTACCCGCCTGGCACTTAATTAAGGGGTTGTATCCCCTCCCTAACCTCAGGGAAAGATCCCCACCTGGGGAAACAACCTTTCTCAGAGAGGTGACCTTGGTTAAAACACATGGCGCTAAAGAGAGCAAACATATTAAGAACAATATGCTATATATGCCAGGTCCCTTGAAACATATGCTGTGCAGATGTTTCTTTCCTGCAGCGACTGTGTCAAGCAGCAAGGATGGACCGGCTCCCGGCACCTGAGATTCTTGGGTGCAGAGAAAGGCTTAGTGATGTATTTTAATATTTGCAGGAACCTCCATCTTTGAGATTGTTGCAGTGCCCCCGTAAAAGTTTTCTTCATCCTCATTGCTTGCTTTGATAATCTTTAATTCATATTTCTTCTATTTTACACAAAAATTATGGAACACTAATGATATACTATAAAAATTGTACTGGGAAACTTGCCCATATTATTCCAACACTTAGTATTACCCATATAGGAATCTCATCATATAAAACATTAGAAAAATACCATTTTTCTGGCTTTATTGTAAATCATACTAACAAAATTAATATTTAATAAAAATAATATGGGAGTATCTATTTAAGTTTAACTTTGATCCAAGCTAGCATCAGGTTCTTTGTTATGGTGTCAATGACAGCATGCCTGGGTTGAAATCATTCCAGTACTGTATGCTATCTATCCCTTTCCAACTATACCCTGTTCTCTGAAACTCTGTCTGTCCCTCTGCAGAGTTAGTCCCAAGCAGGCCTCGGTCCTTGTTTCATTAGACTTACTCTAAACTAGTTAGAAGATCTAAGTGAATGTGCTTTTCTTTTGTCCATCAAAATGTCTACGCCCTTGGAAATGGATTTAGTTTTCTTTACACCCCAGAGTTCTGAACCTTGTTTTATCATTTACCCCCAACTG
>NW_005871309.1:625500-692112 GCF_000147115.1 Myotis lucifugus
CAGCCTGTTTCTGGGGAGAAGGGCTGTTTGGCACCAGCCATTGAAGACCCATTAGTATCCACTGTAAATCTACAACTTCCTGTTTGAAGAAAGGTAGCACAGAAAAGGGGGAGGAAGCTTGAGAAGTGGCATATTTGCACTCCCCTTCAGTTCCCCCTTCCTTTACTCCCAGGAGAGGTGGTATGTCCACAACCCCTCCCCCTGATCTCTTTGTTCTGCTTTCCCTCTCCATCCTTATAAAATCCTCTCTTTGCACTGAGAAGATAAAAATCCTCATCTTCTCAAGATACCAGCACTTGAATAAACCTCTTTCCTTTTCAGAAGCACCTGTCTCATGATTTTGGCTTTCATTGTGACAGGCAGCTAAACTTGGGTTTGGTTACAGTCCTCTATTAGAGGAAGAAATATAAGTTACAAACTTCATATATAGTTAGTCGACTATATAATATGTTTCATTGTATCATATTTCATAAGCAATAAATATTTGATTTATATTTATCAATAATCTTCTATATTTCAGACAGTAAACAGGACAATGGAAAATAAGGAGAAGAAATCTAACTCTTTTTTTACCTTTAATGTACTAGATTTTGTGCTATGAAATTTGTATAAATAAACTACTTAATTCTCACAAAACCACATAAAATAAGAAGTAATTTATTATTCTTCAATCTCTTTGGCCACTTGGGAAAACAACAGAGTACAACAGAAAGAGTTAGGCAGGACTGAATTTTAAATTCTGTTTCTATCCTATATAAGCTGTGTGGCTTTAGGCAATTTGTATATTCTATCAATTTTGTTTTTCTAATCTATTAAATAGTAATGGCTCTTACCTTGAAGGATTATTTTATTTTTCATTGGAACTCCTTGGAAGAGTTGCATATATTAGATTTCTTCAATTTCTTTCTTTTTATTTTCTTGTTAGATCCTGACATAATCTGGTTTTTGCTTCCTCATCTCCTATGTTGCTGCTCTTGTCCAGTTCATTAGTAGTGTCTGCACTGTTAAATCCAATGTCTAGTTCACAGTCCTCATTTTTTTTTAATTCTCACCCAAGGATATGTTTTTATTGATTTTTAGATAGAGAAGAAGGGAGAGAGGGAGAGAGACACACACACATCAATGTGAGAGAGAAACATCAATCAGTTGCCTCCTAAACATGCCCCAATTGGGAATCAAACCCACAACCTAGGTATGTGCCCTGACTGGGAATTGAATCTGAAACCTCTTTGGTCCGTAAGATAATGCTCCAACCTGGCCAGGTCCATAGTCCTCATTTTACTGAATCTATTGGCAGTACTTGACACAAAAGTTCACTTTCTCTTTGATATACTTCTTTACTTCTCCTTAAGGGCACTACTATCTGCTTTTATTTCCCCCTACTTCATAGGTGTTCCTTCTTAATCATGACTGTTTTTCATAATATCCCCAATGTTTAATTGATGACATATCTCAAGATTCAGAGTTCAGCCTTATTCTTCTTGAACTAGCCTCCCTCCCTTGGTGAGTTCATGCAGTTTCATGACTATAAATACTGCGTGCATGCTAATGGTCTCTCAATGCATACCTTTAGCCTTATATTTCTTTTGAACTTTAAATTTAATTATCAGCCTCTTAGTAATATCTTTACATGGATGTCTATTGTAGTTCTCAAACTGAATATGTACAATATTGACTCTTCCCAAATATGCTTACACCCAAGAGCATCCCTTTAGTTGCTTAACCCCCAAATTTCTGGATTCATTCTTGACTGTCCCCTGCCTCACCACTCCAACCTCCCACCCTTCCCACCCCGATCTGGGCTGTTCCAGAATCCAGCAGCTTCTCACCTGCTCTGCTAGTAGCTCCTTCAAACAAGAGTCATCTAACTGGCCTTTCCGCTTCTACTTTCAGCCCAATACAATGAATTCATATACAGAGGAGGAGGAGGGGTCCTTCGAAGCCCAAGTCAGATCATGTCACCCCTGACTCAAACTCTGTGATGGTACCCTAGTTCATTCAGAGTAAGAGTCACAGGCCTTATGCAGTCTATAGTGCCCTGTATAATTGTATCTCCCCCAACTCCCCCTTAACACTTTGAGTTCATTTCATTTTCTTCCTACCCCCACTCCCACCAAGATATTCCAGCTACACTGGCTTCTGGTTTCACCACAAAGATTGTACATTTGCTATGCATTTCTTCTAGAATAGATCCAGGAATTCATATGACTAAATCACTTACCTTCTTAAATCCTTGCTCAAATCTCATCATGTAAATGAGAATTGTCAGAGCACTCTATTTAACATTGCATTCTGCTCCTCCCAATTCTTGACACTTTTGATCCCATGTATATTAATAAAGGTTCTTTAGTCCTCATACTTATAAATATGAGATAATTCATTTACTGTATCAATTTCTATTGTCTATCCCTTCTTGCTAAAATATAAGCTACATAAAATTGGAATCTGTTCTCTTTCATGCACAGATATACCCAAATGCCTAAAATAATTCCTGGTACATTGTATCTACTTAATAAATATTTATTAAAGGAATAAAGTTATCAAAGAATTATCAGAACATAGCAAAGTTTCTGCCTGTATATATCCTCATTTTTTATATGTTTAAAAAAGGATAATAGGTACTGATTCTATATAAACAACATTCTGCTGTATAAAAATCTTTATATTGTTGGTAGAAAGACTTTGACATTGAGGTGCAGTGCATGGAATAAGAAGCTGCTTTTTTCCCTATTCTGATGAGAAGAAAAGCAATAATGGAAGCAGGGTTGGCTGTTCTCAGAAGATCTTACTTCAAATTGGCATTGGGGGAAAAATGTCATAAGATTTTCCCTTGGGCTGTTGGGAATATCAATATCAGAACATGGCAGTGTTAACTAAGAGGTTTAGTGGCCAAATACTGACAGAATGCCTGAAGGGAGTAAGTGGATACACTAAGTATTTATTCTCCTAGGAAGGCAGGGAGTGGGCAGAAGACAGTAGCATTTTAATCAGACATTTCTGCCTCTCAGAGAATGAGCAGTTTGGGCATTTTAACTGCAGTAGCTAAGGATTTGGCTAGATAAGTCATGCACAGAGTAGTTTATAATGTTGAAACTTCAAAATTAGTTCTCATTAGCCATAGATGAACATCATTGTTTTGAGCATGTTAAAAATAATTCATAACACTATTTCAAAAAGTATTTTTAATATTAACATAAGTATGAATAGTTAAGATTTAATTGATACTGATGTTATTAGTTTATAATTTTATGAGACTTTTATAAAAGAACTTAAGCAAATCAAAATATATGGTTTGTATCAGAAATTCTGTTTATTCTTCCCAAAGAAAAATAGAAAAGTCAAATTACTTGTTTAACAGTCCCAGTGAAACAGTTGTTAGTAAAACAGTTAAAGAAATTGTCTAAACTTTAGCATGAAATTTTTGTTAAAAATATTTCACAGTTTTGTATCTTGTATTTTTCCTGAAGTATAGAGAATGTGTCCTAATAACCTTTGCCTTTACTGTCTGGCAAACAACAAGCATTTTTTAAAGTTTGTTAAATAAAATGAAGAATGAATATATATCCTGTGCTAAGCATTATATTGGTATATTTAAGAGAAAAATATCATATATATTCATGTTCTCTCTTTCTATCTAAAAAAAGTTGACCGAATATCAGATAACATTTGTTGATTAGTCTTTTTTTTTCTGATAACACACACAGCTGCCTTGAGGCAATAATACACAGGATATGAAAATAGAAGTTTTCTTATTTCCAATGCCCAGGGTAGTTCCCAAAGGCAATCACTGTTAATAGATTTAAAATTTTCCATTTCCATAACTATTATTTTATTGTATACTTAAAACTCTATCTATGCCAGTCTATAAGTATAGGAAATATCTATTTCTTAACTCTATTTAAAAAAAGGATATTAGTGTACTTATGTGGGAAGCATGGGACTTGGTTGGAAAGTCTGTAAGGAGGAATCTCCAAAAGGTTGGAGGCCTCTAGGGGGACCTTGACAAAGGTGGCAGACCCTGCCTTGACTTTCAAACAAGTCTGAGCCCCTCCAGATGTTTTGCTGGAATCTTTATGTTTAGTCTTTAAACATCCTTCTTTAAACGACACTACAGATATATGTGTTTTCTCAAGGATACTTACCCTGCTGATAGTACCTAGAGGTTCATTTTAATTCAAGCTGTTGTTGCAATAACAGCCTAAGGAGACAGGCGAATGGGGCTGTTTGGTTTCTATAGCTAAGCAGTCCCTTAGCCTCTCTTTCACAGAAATGTATGGCTAATAATTCATCCTCGCTCAGGGTCTGCTGGTCAGCCCCGGCACACTCATTTTTATTGTTACTTCTTACTTTCAGCCCCAATTTCTGATTAATGTACTAACATTTTTCTATTGTCAAACTTTATGGCTGTGGAATGTCTGGCTCACTGCCTGTATAAGGCCTGCAAAATTATTTGGTCTGGCCTTGCCAGGCAACCATAGGCAGGACTCAAAATTCAATAAATCTAGGAGCTATTTTCATAGCAACATAAATTTATATTAAGTGAATTGTATCAAGTGAATGATGTTATAAATATCCAAATGGCTCTTGGCAGAAAAAAGGTTCCCCACCCCTGCTTTATAGTATGAAAAAGGTAATGAGTAGGAATTTTCATTTTGTCTCTGAGTTGTGAGAGGCACTAAGCCAGAAGATAATACGTGAAATTATCGGCACATTTTCAAGAGCAGTCCCAGACACAGCCTTGCAGGGCATAATGAGAGACAGTGAAAGCAGCCCAGCATACATAACTCTCAAGAGCTTCCATATATTACAGAATCATTAAAAAACATTGATTAATTGAAGGTATTTTGTAGAGACTCAGAGTCCTGTAATATTTCCACGCTTATTGGTAGGAGTCAGGAGAGAAACTCTTAAAGACATTTTAGATGTCTCAAAGAATGAGAAAGATGGACTCTCAGTACCCAAGAAGACATAAGCAGTGGTGTGAAAATTGTAGGCCTGCCTCATTTTGCTACCATTAGAGCAGAGCAGGGAGAGTTTTTGTGAGGAACTCATAGCAGTCCCAGAAACATGAAGACATGTGAAAATAGTACTCTGCTGACCTGTCATCCCAAGACTGTTGAAGTTCACTGGCTGGACCAACCCATGATGGCAATAGAAGAAGAGAAACTAAGTACTAGTCAACTCAGCAGAAACATATTTATGATATCAGCAATCAGTTCTTCTAAATCAGATTCTCATGGAAAGATGATCTTTCCATGGGACACTTAGCCTTCATTCAGTGTTCTGCTAAGACAGTGAGTGGATAACAGTCAAGAGAAACCTATGAGTGACTAAGTAAAATCTTAATTTTCTTTTTTCTATTGTGCAGAATTCCTACACCCTAATCCTAAAAGAACCAGAAGCAACACAGTGAGGATGAAAAGTGGAATATAAAAGGAACAGGGCAAATAACTCTTTCATTCCTGGTCCCTGGTTTCAGGGCACAGGTAAAACCCAGACTACAGGCAAAGGAGTACTGGTAGTGCTGATGTAAATGTGAGGATATAATTATAGATTCACCTCTAGAGCATCTCCAGGGAAGTGTGAATTTGGTATATCCTGCTTTCATTTATCTCTCAATAAAATTGTATCTGCCTTCTAATTAATAATTAATATAAATTATATAAATAATGTTGAATACTTTAATTTTTCTAAGAAATCCCATGAATATAAATAAAGCAATAGCTCTCCTTGGTCACCCATCTAAATATCATTTCCTTTCCAAGACATTGGTTTCATGTATGTTTCTAGTTTTCCACAAAGCATTTATTTATTTCAACATATAGAAATGTGTTACACACCAGCGCAAAATACTTATTAAAACCAAGCAAAAAAACTCCTTTCTATTGGTTTCTATGCTCTTAGTTTATAAGACTCTGCCATAAACAGATCTTCATAATAGGTGAAAAGTGACTCATAGATACCCTGAATAGGAAACTATTGAAGTAATTAAAATTTTTGTACAAACTCTTCTTTTTAAGCTAAGATCTTAAGTTTTAAATTTGTGTCTTTTTATTTTTATGTTTATGAAGTGAGCCAGCTGGGCTGCATGGACACAGGAAACAAGTTACAGAGACAAAAGGAGGGTTAAGTTTTCAACTTTTGAATAACGTGCTTCTGTATCCTCAACAGTAGTTTCCTGTACTGTTCCCTTTATAGTTCTAGAGCTGAGATACATTAAAAAATAATTTTGCCAGTGCTATGTAAAATATAAATTAACACAAATGCATAATACTTTAGGTGGTTGATGAGATGGAAATGAAAGCTTTGGAAAGTTGAATAGTTTCCTCAAGCTTTCACCATTGATAATGGGTAGATTCAGGAATCGCAACTAGTTTTGTGGGTATTTTTCCTTATTCCATATCCTTTTTCAATTATTGCCTTTTCCCTGGGGCATAACACAGTTAAGGATAGGAAAAACTACCTTTCAAGGATAATTTGCCACTGCTACCTGAAATGTACTGGGAACATACCCAAGACTTAATATTTAAGTGATGTAAATCATATTGGACTTTTCTGAGTACAGTTATGGCTTATAAGGATGTGACAGATTTTAATGCTTCTTTTCATTTATTCCTTTTTTTATGCAATCATTTTTTTCTCCCATTTTTTCTAACTTCCATATACTAAATCCTACACACACACACACACACACACACACACATATCCTATATAATAAAGAGCTAATATGCTAATTAGACCAGACAGCAGAACAACCGTCTGGACAACCTTCTGGACGACCTTCATGCATCAGGCTTCTAGTATATATATATATATATATATTTATTTATTTATTTATATTTATACACACACACACATATATATATACATATGTATATATACATATATATACATATATATGCCTAGTACTATTATACAAGGGTACAATAAAATTAAGGCAGAACATATATCATGCTATAAAATTATATTGATATATGTAGAAAAAATTTTAAAAATAGATAACTCAGGTATTGCTAAGCCGCATGTAATAATTTCTAGATATATAATAATGTTTAATGAATATTTGTCTTTTGTAAGATCTGTTAGTCTATCATTGCTTTTATACAGGATCAGAAACTACCTGGCAAAATTGAGTTACTTTCAGTAAGTCAAACATTTAAAAAATAGCCAAATCTATTAAAATAATCAACAAGGTTTTATTTCTTTACATATATACTTTATACTATACATCAATTACATCACTTTTTTGGAATTTTTGAAATGTACTTTTATTGATTTCAGAGAGGAAGGGAGAAGCAGAGAGAAATAGAAACATCAATGATGAGATCACTGATCAGCTGCCTCCTGCATGTGCCTTACTGTGGACCGAACCCACAACCCGGGTGTGTGCCCTGACTGGGAATTGAACTGTGACCTCCTGGTTTATAGGTTGACGCTCACCATGAGCCACTTCAGCTGGGCAGTTATATCACTTTTTAAAGTCAGACGGATTCTACTGATAGAATATTTTTGTAAAACAGCTATTTTAGTGTATAAATTCATCTTTCTCTATTTGTTAGTAACATTTGATTGTAAGAAACAATCTTCTCTCCTTTACTTTCCCCAGTAGGGGCTTTATGCAATTCTCTCTTTGTCACTGATATAATGTAATGTCATCATTATGACAAATGTCACCAATATTTGATTATTTCTAGAATGTCAAGCATGAATCTCCTTCATGACTGCTGCAGCTTGGGGAAGTCTCATTTCTAAGAGCATGCTGTCCAGAGATGGTTTGTCTGAGACATTTTAATGAATCCCAGCCCCTGTGCATCTTCCTTTACCATATTCTTTATTTTTCAGTCTTCAAATATTTTTTATTGGAAGACCATCCATTCCCTTTTTTTAATTGTATTTAAAATTCTTAAATGTGATTAATGTGTTTATCTAGGAAAGCTGACTGATGTTTTAAACTGGCAACTTCAGTTTTCAAAGTTAAAGATACAGATTCATGGACATCAGCATGTACATATTTCCCTCCCCCCCCCCCCCCCCCCTGGGACTAAAAGGAGATCTGGGTTGGTAATCCCTTAAAAAAGGATTTTTTGGCTGGCCAAAAAAAAAAAAAAAAAAAAATGGGGAAAAAAAAAAAAAAAGGAGCTGAGACATTATCACCTTACTGGTAAATGTGCTGATAAACATAAAAGAGGAATTGTGTCTCTTCCCAAGAGATTTCTTGCTCTTATTGTTTTACCAACAAAACACACACACACGCAAACATATTATATAGAAAGAAAAAAGCATTATTACATTCAATTTATAAAGGTTTGAGGGTCAGTAAGAATGAAGAACTCTTGGAAACTCTTGAAATTCATGACTCATTTATCTAATTGAAGTACAGGGTTAGTTGGATAGAACTGCCAGAAAATTAGACTTGACTGCTATTCTAAATCCTTTGCATTTTTGTATAAATTTAAGAAACAATTTTTAAATTTACACATACACACACATGTACAAACTGTTGAAACTTTTATTGAAATTGCAATAAATCTAAAGAGCAATATTAGGAGAATTGGTACTTATGAACTATATTATTGTATATGGAATATGCCTTGATTCACTTATACCTTATCAATGGCTCACAAAAATGGTTTATTTTCCTTACATTTCTGATATTCATTAGCTTTATTACCTAACACTCATTTTGCTAGCACTCATTTTCTAATTATTTTTCATAATTATATACTATTATGTTCTACTTATATTAGTATTTTTAGCTTTATTTCTGTCTACATAGAGAACATCCTCATATGATTGCAAATTTTTAATATTGCTTTAGTCTTTCTTCATGGCTCATATACAGTCAATTTTTATAGATTGACTTTTTATAGTATAAATTCTATTGTTAGGTGCAATTGTATTATATGTGTTAAGTAAAATTTCTTAATCATGTCCAAATCTCTGTCCTCACTGTGCTGCACTGTCCACTGTCAACTCTCCATTTACCAATATGTCCTTCTCAGGCCCCTGCATCACGGAGGAGGTGCTGGGAGCTATATTTCCCAGAATTCCCAGTGAGAGGCATGTCATGAGCTGTGGTTCCTCTTGAATCTCAATGACACTATCTTATCTGCTCATTTACCTGCTATATCTTGCTGCTTTCCTAAAATTGTACATGGTACATTGTATATAGTATGTGAGGCCTGGGCGCTACTATAATCATGAAGAGTGGCAGCTGTCCCAGAGGTTTAGAACTCTAGATCACCTAATTCAATCAGAAATTGTTATGTTTCAAAATGAGGATTCATCCCTGCAAGGGCCAGGATGTTCCTACTCTATCCTTAATTTTGCATGTAAGCTCTACAGAGTCCCCCCAAAGTGCCTGTAAAGTTCTCAGGTGTCTCTTCTCTTTTACAGATCCTGTATTCCAATTCTGGTTTCCTTAGCTCTTTATGGTCCCATAGCTCTAGGCCATTTCTTCCAGAATTGTTATATACTCTTATTGCAAACGCAGCTCCCAAACTGAGCTTCCTCACCTAGATTTCTTCTCTTCTCGGATATTAGAACCATACATTTGTAGGACCTTGTTAGATTTTCAATGCTGTTAAGCAAATTATTGTTATATTTTTAATATTTTTTCCTAGTTATTCACAACAGGGCATGGTCTAGATTTAGTCTAGGTTAGTTTGACATACCAGGAATGGAGTCATTTACTTTTTTTTTTCAATATGCATTTGAGCACATCAATTAAATACCTCTTTTTCATTGTGGGGAAAAAATGAAAGAAAACAAGTTTTGCAAGGACATAGACTCTGTTGTTATTAGTTATACTGTAAACATAACACCTAGCAAAGAAAAAAATAAAGAATAATGTATTGTTTTATTTAATTTACTATATATAGTAACTTAATATTTATACTTATACTATACTATCCTATCTAATAATAGACAGTAATTGACCGTACCTTCGCTATGCCTGCCATTGCCTAATCAGCATGATATGCAAATTAATCACCAACAAAGATGACGGCTAATTTGCATACTTCAGGCAGGGCGGGACAGGCCATCCCGCCTGCCCTGCCGCCATCTGGGCCTGCTATTTGCAACCCTGGGGCGGTGGGGTGGGACAGGCCATCCCACCTGCCCTGCCGCCATCTGGGGTTGCTATCTGCAACCCGGGGTGGCGGGCGTCCATGTGCGACCCGACCCAGGGCAGCCGGGCAGTGTAGCAGGGATCTGCCGGCCTGCCTTGGCGTCCCGTGTGCAACCCGACCCGGGGTGGCTGGGCAGGGCAGCAGTGATCGGCTGGCCCGCCCGGGCGACCCGTGTGCAACCTGCCTGGAGTGGCGCCCCAACCCCCGGATCGGCCCTACCGTGTGCGCATCCCGGGACGATGCCCCAACCGCCTGATCAGCCCTGCCATGTGCGCCACCCGGGAGGCGGGGCAGGCACTGAGGGATCGGGCCTGCCATCTGCCACCCAGGGAGTGGGCCTAAGCCAGCAGGTGGTTATCTCCCAAGGGGTCCCAGACTGTGAGAGGGCACAAGTGGGGCTGAGGGACATGACCCCCATCCCCTCTCCCCCTCTAGTGCACAAATTTTTGTGCACTGGGCCTCTAGTATATAGTATAAATGTGTAAAAGGCATATATTTTTATTATTTATAATAACCAGAATATTATTATATCTTCCTGTCTTATCTCAACTTTTAATATTAATAATTGCTGTCAAATTGGTCACAGTTTCATATAGGAAAGCTCAACTGTCCTAGATTATATCCAAGTGCTATACATCCTGCTAATGAGACTTACCCAGGTATGAGAATATGCCAAGGTACTTCAATCTTATGGTTTAAAAATAAGGACAAATGATCTCCTTTCTAAGTTCCTTGAAAAATAGATTTCATTTCTCAAAAATAGTCCTCATACTTTCACCACTACATTGGTTTTGATAAATTGCATATCTCTTATAGTCAGAAGAAATTGAAACATTTTGACTTATTTTATAAGAACATATTTTTATCTCAACATTGCTATATAATAATAAAAAAAATCTTGCTATATTAACCTACATAAAATTTAAAAGTCAAAATATTTTTTCAGAGAGAAATATTTCACGAAGGAATTTCTGAGTTGATTTTTCCTATATTGAGACAATACCTAGGCTTTGTATTAGAAAAGAAACATGACCATAAATTTCTTTATTTTTTTATAATAAAATTCTGAGTACTACCCGAATTCTTATATTTCACCAAATATCAGGAAATTTGAGCAAGATAGTTGTCATTCAATCTAACATTGACAATGAAGTGACTTCACTAAGATATAGGTAGATCGGACATAATTGTTCCTGCAACAAATTGGTTTAAAGCTACTACCTCCTTTTTCATGTAGAAGTATAATTAAGAAACAATAATTTCTTGTTTAAATCAGAAAAAAAATGCATTTAAATTCTACTATATTCTTATTGATATAGAGTGTATTTTTACAAATAGATATAAATGTACACTGGACTTTCCTAATGTTCACTAAAAAAAATATTTTTAAAAACCTCTTCTGGCCACTCTCTGTTTGTTCACTTTGTCCCAACCTCTTTACTATGTTTCCTCCTCCAACCAAGTATGTTCTAACCTGGACATGTGTCATTTTTTGTTTCTCTGCCCAAAAGGTATATTACTCAGAAATACTTAGGGCTTCCTCCTTACTTTATACAAGCCCCTGGTCATATATCACTTAATTTGAAAGGTCTTTGCTATTCACCTTATCTAATTTAGTGCTTCTTTCCCCTTACTCTGTTACTTATCTTCTTGACTGTTAATCACTTCCTGACATGATAGCATGTGCTTATTTATTTTCTGTGACACAGGAATGTAAGTTTTATGAAAGCAGGGCTTTGGTTTTGTTCTCATCAATACCCCAGCACCTGAGCAGTGTCAGGCTCAAACAAGCTCTGAATACATGGTTGTTCTTGTTTGAGGTTAGAATGAAGCTCTTGGCTCCACAGCCAGTCAGCTGACCAAGGCATGGATTCCTGCCTCATTACTGCCAATCTTGTTCCTACAGCTTCCTCATCCTGATTAGACAGAATGTCTTATAGATTCAGCTTTCCCAAAACCTTTTTCGTTCTTTTCTTCCAAAACAGAGTTTTAATTTGCACCCGTAGATCACAATCTTCAAACAGCTTTATGCCTAGGATTTAGACACACTGAGTACCAACTAGGGTTTTGCATTTCTTGTATGTGGTTCTCCTATGTGCCACGTCTTATGAATGAGAAGCTCACCTCCTGGAGTTAATGTTTGCACACAGTTACTACAATTGAACATTGAATTTATGTCCAAGCCAGCTAACTAGGGGAGACACAGAAAAAAATTACACAGTTACAAAAATAAATAAAACAGTATATATTCTATACTTTAGAAATATATATCATATTTTTTTTTATTTTAGAGATTTTGAACCACATAAAAAATTATTTATGTGATTGCTATTCATTTCATCAGACTTGAAAACACTTAAAGATCTGTCTTCAAATTTAGTTGTAAAATGTGAGTGGATATTTAATGATGTAAAAGTCATAGAAGTGGTTAGGAAAGTTCAGAAATATAATATGGGAATTATTCCCTAGGATATATGTATCTCCTGTGTGTATGTGTGTGTTTTTCATTCCTAGAAAAGGACAGTGTAAAAATGGCACAGATGTGAAAAAGATTTATAGTTGTTCAGCAAACAGTATTCAATCCAGTTTTCCTGGCAAGCTGAACACTGTGAGACTTGGCCAGGAAGTATAGGTGAGAAGAAGGAAAAACAGTGTTACGTCTGTATCACAGTGTGAAAGGCCTTGAATGCCAGCTGAAAAATTATGTATATAAATTTGGCACAAGAAACCTCAAGCAAAGAAATCTGTAGTGCTTTCCAAGATGAAATCACAATGACAGCTAAATTGTATGAAACAGCACTGAATGATAACTTCCTCCAAAATATCCAGTTTTAAGAAATTAAGGGAGAATGACATAATTTTTTAAAAGTTGTAGAAAAAAGTTGTGAAGTGTAAGTTATTATTTTAATCAGATTTGGAGTATGTACTTTAACAAAAAAATATTTACAGTTGGACATCAACTATTTTTACTATTTCACAATTTTTCAATTATTATTGTTATATCATTTTGCACTCATGTCTTTTCTTCTACACACTGCCTAAAATCTTCTCATCTTTCCCCTGTATCATCCTTTGAAAATATGATTAAGAAGTAGAGTTGAAATAAATTAATCACTACACACACACACACACACACACACACACACACACACACATACACACACATATGTGATATATATATATATATATATATATAAAATCAATACATGTGTTATATATTGATATAACACTAACACTCAAAGAAAGACCTCAGAGAACATCACGTGATATGAAAAATGGAGCCATAATAATTCTTTCTCTCAGTATAAATACAGTTCCCCTGGATTCTGATGATTACTTTGGAAATATTTACCAAAGTAGACATGAGGGAAAAAAAAAGAGAGATTTTGAACCACATGAAATTATTTATGTGATTGCTATGAGGACAATAACAATGTCTAACAGTAGACTCTCCAAATAAGTGTTCTTTAACTGTATAAATGAGTGGACTTATGTTGACATTTGTTATGAGCTGAATGTTTGTGCCCTCTCCTCGCCCCCTCCCCCCCAATTCATATGTTGAAGTCCTAACCCAATGTGGTGGTATTTGGAGGTGGGGGCTTTTGGAAGTAATTAGGATTAGGTGAGCTTATATAGGTAGGAACTGATTCAATGGGATTAGTGTCCTCAAAAGAAGAGACAACAGAGAGCTCACTCTGTCTTTGTCTGTGAACACACAAACAAGAGTTCATGGCTTCTGACTAAAGGCTAAGAGAAGAAACCTCATAATGAAACCCATGTTATTAGCACTTTGGTCTTGGAGTACCCAGTCTCCAGACTATGAGAAATAAAGTCCTGTCATTTAAGCCACTCAATATGTGGTATTTTGTTATGGCAGCACTAGCTGACTAATACAATATTCTACACTAGTTTTGAGCTATAATATTGCTTCATATACTAAACATAACTGAATATTGAAATACAGATTATAACTGATATTTGAGTATATTTTTTAACAAAACTGAAATGATGAATCAGGTGAATCTAATAAGAATTTAGAATTGTTTATTTTATAATATCTCAGGATATCATTTTATTTCCCTGCTGCAAAGTCTATTGTTTAGATTACACAGAATTTTCACATAAAAATAAACTATGCTCTTATTATAAAACAATGTGCTATGTGAAAAGACTGAATGTAAATGGGGGAACACTTTTGAAAATATTTTCAAGCTCAGTGATAGAATTGGAAAAAGCAATTTAGGTCATTGTTAGATACCAAGATAATTTCTTACCTTTATGCTATGTTTTCAAAAGTCTTATTCCTAATGAAGTGATTTTGTTACATGTTATATAAATAAACTGTTTGTTAGTCTTTGGAATCTATGCTCCTAATTTCAGATGCATTCCTTACACATATAAACAATTAATATATTTTAATAGTGAGAATATTCGAATACTGAAGCAGAGGAAAAGTAGTGTGAGAAGTAGATAGTGATCTTTCTATTGTAGTTATAGAATAAAAAACATTATGTGTGAGTGTGTAGAGTACTTGTGAAGTATGATGGTTTGGTTTTGCCTTCCATAAGGTATTTATGTATAAGAAGGTCACCATCACTTTGGTATGAATGAGTTTCCTGGAGCAAGCCAATCATTTGATATCTTTGGGCATATGTAGACCCTACCTCTGGTGTTACTTCTGAATCAATTTGGTCATGAACTCTTCTTCTGTAAGATCATTATAAATTCATAAACTAGTTGTGATGATAAAATTAGATAATTGGGAAAAATCCTTTAACAATGCAAGAAATAAAGCAGGTTTTCTAGCAGTGATAGATGGCAGGTATCAGTAAATCTTCTAAAAGGGGAAGTATAAAACTCCAGTGTTGCTGAAAACAACCATGTCAGGATTCTGAATGTTGATCAAAGGCAAAAACAAATTGAGAAACATTATTTTAAAAACTACTAAAATTTTAATTAAAAACAGTGCGGCACTGTGGCCTTCTTATCTAAGGCTGTCCCATGTTGCCTCTCACTGCCCCAGTGTTATCCAGGGCCTCTGACTGACCAAGAAAACTAGCAATTTAGCTGACAAAGGCAGATGACTTGATTTGGAACAGAGAGTGAAAAAAAACACAAAAAACAAAAACACAACACACCCTACTGCATGGTCAGTACAAGTAGCTAACGAAGGAAGGAAGGCTGGAAACTGGGAATTGGGGAGGTTGGGGGTGTTGTCAAACAAGCCAGACATTTGAAAAGGAGAGCCTGGATATAAAAAAGTCCTGGAAGCAAGGGACAGGGAAGCAACCAATCAATGTTCTCTCTCTCTCTCTCTCTCTCTCTCTCTCTCTCTCTCTCTCTCTTCCTTCCTCTCTCTAAGTATGTCCTCAGGTGAGAAAGTAATAAAACGATGTTTTTTTATCTGTATAGTTAGATAATTAAAGCCTCTGCCATTAGACACTAGTAATGTATAGGTTCTTGGAATCAGGGTAAAAGAGAGAAGGGAACATAATTACTAAGCTCAACTATAAGCTATAAGGGTAGCTCAAAAGAATGAAGGTTCAGTGCAAAAATAAATGAAGTTATAAAAATAATAATTAAATAATATTTTCCCAACAGAACTTAAAGACTGAGATTTATACCTGTTAAGTATTTTTTTAGTTCCGATTTGATCATGGACCATCTAATAAATTTTATGTAAATGCCTAATAATAAAACCCCTTGCATTAACCATATATTTGTTCCACTTTATACCTATGACAATGGAGCTGACCAGTTCTTTGCAGTTTAAAAATAATAATAAATAGTGTTTTATAATCACTGAAACAAAAGGAATGGAGTCAGACATCTTAACCCTTACATTATGATGTTTCCAAGACAGAGTAACGTGTAATGAAATGGAGAATGGCCTTTTCCTAGAGGAATTCATTTAGTGAAACAAAAAGAAAAAGAACAATTTGGGTATGATCAATGTATTTTTCACATTTTGAATATTTGGACAGCTGAAGGAAAAATTAACATGAAAAGAGTAGATATTCCTAGGATGAAAATGCTTTCAATCAAGCATAAATTCATGAGCCTCTAAAATTTTGAAGATGTATTCACTTCATTACTCTCATCAAATAATTAGAAATGGTACAGTGCTCTCCAGGAAAGAACTCGTTTTTTTAAAAAGGAAGACACTCAGGTACAATAGTATTGAGTCATACAAATTAAGTATTTTATAATAGCAAAAGTTTGTACTAAGCCACCAAAATTAAGTTCCCATATGGCATTTTACTATGTTATGCAGGTGTCCTCTGGTAATAACAATAAGACTCAGGAGCCACACTGCCATGACTATATTGGTGAAGACTTTGTTACCTCCTATTGAGACTATTTTAATAGTGTACACTTGAATTATATCATCAAAAATATATTAAATGTATTGAATGTTAGGGAAAGAGAATTTAATAATATATGGTTGCTACACATAAATTTTAGCATAGTTAAATTCTAAAGTATAAGATAAATATGAAGTATTGCAGATCATTTGATCAACAAGGCAGAGGCCAGAAAAAAGAATCACAAACTAGACTAAGCAATTGAATATCCACACAGTAAATTAATTTGTGACATTTCCAATTCACTGTGATACCCACAATTCCTTATAAAGGTGGAACACTCGATCTATTCATAAATACCTTGTCTCCTGAAATTATTTGAATTGGTTAAATTAGATAATGTAAAAAGAGTTTTGCTTTGAAGAAAGTCTAGAGATTAAAGAATGGGAATTAGCAAATGTTGGTGCTTTCATTTTTGCCTGTCATTACTAGGATGTTATGGGTTATTTATATATCATTCTATATTTTTAACTATAGACATCTGGGTTGTAACTAAAGGGAGAGAACCTTATGTACCATCTTTAAATACAGGATCCAGGAATGGCTTCAGATTTAGGTTTCTAACTTTGATCTCAACCTGAATAACTTCCTCTTTGCCCATAACTTTGAGAATTTCATCAAGCTTCTTATATTCCAGTAGCAATTTGATTTCTAAAAGAGAGATGGTGATTCCAGAGATCTCCAGGCTGTTTTTAAATGAAACTTTTTTTTCTACTTGTATAAATTCTCAAGCAAGACCCCCCACCATATGGTATAATCAATAGCCAAGGTCCAGAGCATTGGGACTTTGGTCTCATTAGCATAACCTTGCCCAAAGGAAGTCATTGGGTTAGTACAAATTGGTGGCGAGTAAGGTAAGATGATTGGTGCTACTCTGATATTAAGAGAATTATTTTGCTTAGTTGAAGTTTTAGACAATACCTGATGCCATTAATCTTGGCCATTTCTTAAGTGTGTGCACTAGATGGGAGATTATTATGGAAATAATAGATCTCCTTAATTCAAAATATTTTTGAGGGTTAAGCTGTGATAGCATTGATCTTGTTTATAATGTGTCAATTTATCATTATTAGTAGAAAAATATTAATCTCTTGTAAGAATGAACAACTCTTCATTGACAAAATGGCACTGAAATATTTTAAGAATTAGAATAACTGCTTAAATTTTAATGTTTGTCTTAATTTTAAAAATTCTGAAGTGTTTATACTTAACATAACAGTGCAAATAATATAATTAAAATCTTAGTAATTATATAGATTTAAAAAAATGAAAATATCATTCATTCATTCATCAAACATATTTGAGAACTTCCTTTGTGCCAGGTTCTGTTTAAGGAACTGGGAGTGCAACAGGAAACCATAAATAAATAAATAACCTGCCACTGATAAATTTCCTTGGTATCCTTTCTACTCATTATGGAATCCCATTATCCTGTTATGGTGCTTCTCATTCGCATGTGTGATTTATGCACATTTACATGTATTTTAAATTCTTATTAAATGCATATATCTTGATTTTTCTCAATATTGTATTATTGTGGTCTATGTTTAAATAGGAAACCTAGTTCACTCCATTTTACTGCTAAAATAATATTTAATTGTATATTTCTACTACAACTTAGGCATTAGTTTTCTTTTAAATGAAGATGTTTTTCAATACACTGTTTTTATAAACAATATCCCAACAAATATTCTTTTATAGGTCTTCTTATGAACATGTTCAAATAATCACCATTATAATTCTTGGAGGAAGTAGGTGGGTGAGAGGTTAAGAACATCTTTAACATTACTAGAGTATCAAATTGTTTCCCAAAATTATGTTGCCAATGTCTGCTCTTACCAGCAATGTCTGAGAGTTTTGATTGTTGCACATCTTCCCTAACTAGTAATGTCAGTTTTCTCTAATTCTTTCCTTTTTTTTTTGGTTTTCCTATTCCTGCATTTCCTTGTTCCTTTTCTTCCTTTCCTTCTTTTGTCCCTTCCTCCTTTCTTTCATTGTCTGATAGATTTGAAATTGTATCACATCATTATACGAATTAATATTTCCAAGTTGACACTTAATGATTGAGCAAATTTTCATGTTTATTTTCCATTCTTTTTTTCTGGGAAGACTGTTGATATTATTATTATTATTTTTCTACTAGATTATTCTGTTCTATATGTAGGATTTCTAATTTTAAGAAAATATTTTAATTAATACTGATAGATTTATACCTATTAGGAAGGTAAATAAATACAGCAGTGACACACAGAATCATTGACAAATAAGGAGAGTAAGCCTATTAACTATTTTCCCTTTTGCTTAATGTGAAAGTATTTATGTATCTATTAACACATTTTCTTTCCCTTTCCACTCACCTTATCATTTTGCATTTGTATTAATAATAATGAACCTTATATTTTACTGTGTATGTTATAAAATATCAAAAAAGAAGGAAAATATGAGAATGTTAATTTTTCTGAGGAACTAGGTGTAATAAATAAGAAAATCAGCTTAACCTACCTTTTCTGATCTCAGATAATGTACATTTACCTATTTTGACACCCGTCTTTGAAATTCTCATGAAAAATCATGTGAAAATACCTCTGCTCTGCAACTCAGCTTCTCTGCCACCCTAACCAGAATCATAAAACAACCACAAGAGTAAACATTTCCAATTCTCATGCTGGTCTCCCTTGGCCTTAGTTCTTCATACCCCATCACAGAAACTCTTCATTCTTTTAGGCAGCCAAATGCATTCTATTTGTCAAGCTCTTCTAATTATTTTCAGTGGAAAAGCTGCCTGAATTACTTGATATACATTACCAAGAATTGAAGACCAGTGTCAATCTTTGAATATCTACATTTTTATCTATTTCTTTTTAATAGCATTGGCTTTCTTGTACACTTTTTAAATATTAACCTGGATATATACATTTATGCTGATGAACATACATTTATGCACTTTTATGCGTTCATGTGGTATGTATGTATGCAGGTGTGTATGAATTGATTTATTATGTGACATCTACTAGAAAGTTGCCAGTAATCACTTACCAATCTACAACTGAAAATTAAATAAAAGGATGTGTCATTTTGGATAATATAAACTGGACTACATTAATGTAACATTGTTATTATCATGTCTAAAATAATTAGCAACTCTTAAAGATATAAAATATGTACACTAATTATTTAAATAAAAATATTATTTTTGAAATGTTATTTATGAAATAAATGGCATGACATTGCATTTACTTTTACAAAACAAATGTGCATGGTGCTTATTAGTCATAATGTAGAAAAGTCTGGATCATGCCTGATGAGTAAATGAATAAATAAGCAAATTTAAATAACAGGATGTTTTCAAATATTACCCTTTAAATTACTCCAGGGTAATACATTGTTCTATTAACTTAATACAGGTAATATATAGCTTTAAATATTCTGCTCAAAATCAGTATTTACCAGGATCTTAAAATAGTGTTTACATAATAACAAAAAGCCACTTGACAGAACAGAAATTTGAATATACTAATTATTCTGTCAATGATCTAAATCTTTTTAGTGAATATTTGATTAAAATGCTAGATTAGCTTTACCAATAACCTCAAGTTATTTGGAAATTACATTTAGGTTCTGTGATAGTTTATTCTATGCCTGATTTACTAGCCATAAATTATTTATAAAACTTTTAATTTCTTTTACTAAAATTGTCTTCTCTGTGATCCGTGCATTAGTTTAGATGAGCAAATTTATAAATTAAAGTTTAGATTAAATTATTAACTCTGGAACAAGTATATTGGTTAGAGAATCACAAATCTGTATTTGAGTTTCGGTAGACTTAAAATCATTAAAATAATCAAACTTGAGGCAGTTAGTATATATCTCTAAGTCACTTAAGCAGAATACCATGAAATTGCATTTCTGCTACTTTGAAATGCTAGAGTCCTTTAGATCTGATGTAAACAATATAAAAAGTACGAGATCTAATTAACTAATTTCTGACATTAGCTTACTCAGTATTCAGAAATATTGCTTAGTCTAATGAAAGAGAAACTGTGAGTTATAATGAAGCATTTTGCTATCATAATCACAAATACAATTCCAGGGTTGTTCTATTTACAGACAAGGGCACTTTCTTTTTTATTATGATTATGATATGGAATATGATTGATATGTGAATACATTGGCCAAATTCTTTTCAGTTGACATATAATCTTAGAATCTCAGAATCTCAAGAGTTGACTTGGGACTTACAAATTCCAACGAGAAAAATATAATTACAGGAACAGACATTCCTAGATGTCTATTCAATATCTACTCTTTCTTTTTTACTAATATAACACCATTTTTTTGGATGCCCATATGCCTCATTAAAAATATTCATCTTCGCATAGTGCCTTGTAAATAGGGGTATCATAGTTACTGCTCATGGTACATGAATACACATCTATGAGATAAAGCATCCTGGATTGTTTTTCCTCATAAAAAGCATAAACTCAACTGATTTGCCTTTTGCAACTTCTTTTTGCCTAAAGGACACATCTATATCAGGAGTTGGAGCAGCTGTCCTGCAGCCAGAAGTCTGAAACACACATCTTGGATGCTGGATTTTAAAGGTTCTGAAAGACTTTTGTCCAGACTGCTTATCTCTGGTCCTTTTTTTTAAATAAGAAAAATATGACCCTATTTGGAAAGCCGCTATACTTAGATTTCTTTTTTAATAGCATTAATTTTACTTTTAATGGATAAAGTGGCATTAGCGGAACTTGAACTTAATACTCTGAGTCTTTTTTCTTTATTATTGTTTAAAGTATTATATATGTCTCCTTTTTCCCCAATTGACTGCCCCCCCCTTGAAACTCCAACCCCCTGAACAAGCCCCCACCGCCCCCGTGTCTGTGTCCATGGGTTATGCTAATATGCATGCATACAAGTCCTTTGGTTGATCTCTAACCACCCCTTCACATTCTCTCTGAGTTGGATGGTCTGTTCAGTGTTACCTTGTCTCTGGATCTATTTTTGTTCATCAGTTTATGTTTTTCATTATATCCCACATATGAGTGAGATCATGTGATATTTATCTTTCTCTGACTGGTTTATTTAGCTTAGCATAATGCTCTTAAGTTCTACCCATGCTGCTGCAAATGGTAAAAGTTCCCTCTTTTTTATAGCAGCATACTATTTCATTTGTAGATGTACCACAACTCTTTAATTCATTTAGGCTGTTTCCAAATCTTGGCTATTGTAAATTGTGTTGCTATGAACATAGGGATGCATATATTCTTTCTGATTGGTGTTTCTGGTTTCTTGGGATATACTCCTAGAAGTGGTATTACTGGGTCAAATGGGAGTTCCATTTTTAACTTTTTGAGGAAACTCCATACTGTCTTCCATAGTGGCTGCACCAGTCTGCATTCCCACCAGCAGTGCACGAATGTTCCTTTTTCTCCACATCCTCACCAGCATTTGTCCTTTGTTGATTTGTTGATGATAGCCATTCTAACAGGTGTGAGATGGTACCTCATTGTTGTTTTGATTTGTATCTCTCTGATGATTAGTGACTTTGAGCATGTTTTCATATGTATCTCAGCCTTCTGTATGTCCAATTTTGAAAAGTGTCTATTTAGGTCCTTTGCCCATTTTTTGATTGGATTGTTTATCTTCCTTTTGTTAAGTTGTATGAGTTCCCTGTACATTTTGGAGATTATCCCTTATCAGAGATATCGTTAGCAAATATGTTCTCCCATGCAGTGGGCTTTCTTGTTGTTTTGTTGATGATTTCTTTCACTTTGCAGAGCTTTCTATTTTGATGTCGTCCCATTTGTTTATTTTCACTTAGTCTCCATTGCCCTAGGAGCTGTATCAGTAAAGATATTGGTACGACATATGTCTGATATTTTACTGCCTATGGAGTCTTCTATGATTATTATGGTTTCCTGTCTTACATTTAAGTCCTTTAACCATTTGAGTTTATTTTTGTGTATGGTGTAAGTTGGTGATCTAGTTTCATTTTTTTTTGCATGTATCTGACTAAATTTCTCAGCACCTTTATTAAAGAGACTGTCTTGACTCCATTGTATGCTCTTGCCTCCTTTTTCAAATATTAATTGAGCATAATGGCTTGGGTCTATTTCTGGGTTCTCTGTTCTGTTCCATTGGTCTATATGTCAGTTCTTGTTCCAGTACCAGTTTTGAGAACGGTGGCTTTGTAATATAGTATGATATCTGGCATGTGATCCCTCCAACTTTGTTCTTCTTTCTCAGGATTTCTGTGGCTATTCAGGGTCTCTTTTTATTACAGATGAATTTTTGGAGAGTTTGTTCTAGGTCTGTGAAATATGCCATTGGTATTTTAATGGGGATTGCATTGAATCTATAAATTGCTTTGGGTAGTATGGAAATTTTAATAATGTTGATACTATCAATCCATGAACATGGTATGTCCTTCCATTTGTTTATGTCTTCCTCTATCTATTTTTTCAACATCCTGTAGATTTTGAGTACAGGCCTTTTACCTCCCTAGTTAAGGGATATATATTCCTAGATATCTTAATTTTATTGTTGCAATGGTAAAGGGGATTGTTTGTTTAGTTTCTTTTTCTGTGAGTTGATTATTGGTGAATAAAAAAGCCATAGATTTTTGGGTGTTAATTTTGTATCATGTTACATTCCAAAATTCATTTATTAAATCTAATAGTTTTTTGATGGAGGCTTTGGGGTTTTCTATGTACAGTATCATGCCATCTGTGAATAATGAGAGAGTGTTACTTCTTCTTTTCCAATTTGTTTGCCTTTTATTTCTTCTTCTTGTCTGATTGCTATGGCTAGCACTTCCAGTACTATGTCAATCAGAAATGGTGAAAGTGGGCATCTCTGTCTTGTTCCTGTTCTTAGAGGAAATGGTTATAGTTTTTGCCCTTTGAGTTTGAAGTTGGCTGTAGGTTTGTCATATGTCTTTTATTATGTTGCTGTATGATTCCTCTATTCCACTTGGCTGAGCGTTGTTATCAAGAAAGGGTGTTGGATTTTGTCAAAAGCTTTTTCTGCATTGGTTGATATTGATTATGTGATTTTAGTCTCTCAATTTGTTTATGTGATGTATCACATTTATAGATTTGCGGATATTGTACCATCCTTGCATCCACAGAATAAATCCCACTTGGTCATGGTGTATGATCTTTCTAAGGTAATGCTGAATCTGATTTGCTAGAATTTTTTTGAGGATTTTAGCATCTATGTTCATCAAAGATATTGGCTTGTAATTCTCTTTCTTTGTAGTGTCTTTATCTGGTTTTGGAATTAGAGAAATGGTGGCTTCATAGAAAGAGGTTAGAAGTGTGCCTTCCTCTGGAATTTTTTCAAATAGTCTGAGGAGGATAGGTTTTAGTTCTTCTTTGAATGTTTGGTTGAATTCCACTGTAAAACCGTCCGGACCAGGGTTTTTGTTTGCTGGAAGATTTTTGATGACTGCTTCTATTTTTCTAGTAGTTATTGGTCTATTCAGGTTTTTTATTCTTCCTGATTTAGTTTTGGAATTTTGCATTTTTCCAAGAATATGTCCATTTCGTCTAGGCTGTCCAGTTTGTTGGGATAGAGTTGTTCATAGTATTTTTTCATAATCCTTTGTATTTCTGTGGGGTCGGTTGTTACTTCACCTCTTTCATTTCTGATTTTATTTATTTGGGTCCTCTCTCTTTGCTTCTTGGTGAGCCTGGCTAGAAGTTCATCCATCTTGTTTATCCTTTCAAAGAACCAGCTCTTGGTTTTATTGATCTTTTGTAATTTTTTTTATCTCTATGTCGTTTATTTCCACTCTGATCTTTATTATTTTCTCCCTCTGCTAGCTCTGGGCTCTTCCTGTTGCTCTCTTTCAAAATCTTTGAGTTGTAGGGTCATATAATTTATTACCATTTTTTATTGTTTTTTGAGGTAGGTCTGAAGAGCTGTGAACTTCCCTCTCAGGACTGTTTTCACTGTGTCCCATAGATTTTGGAAGGTTGTGTTTTCATTGTCGTTTGTTACCAGGATACTTTTTATTTCTTCTTTGAGCTCATTGATAACCCAATAATTGTTTAATATCATACTATTTAGCCTCCAGGTGTTTGATTTTTTCATTGTTTTTATTGTATTTGCTTTCTAATATTATGTCATTTTGTTCTGAGAAGATGCTTGATATGATTTCTATCTTTTTGAATTTGAAGAGACTTTGTCTGTGTCCCAATATGTGGTCTTTGAAAATGTCCTGTGTTCACTTCAGAAGAATGTATATTCTGTAGCTTTGGGTGAAATGTTCTGAATATATCAATTAATTCCATCTGATCTAGTGAGTCATTTAGGATTGATGTTTCTTGGCTGATTTTTTTAGAGAATTATTCAGCTGTATCAATGGGGTATTAAAGTCCCCTATTATGACTGTATTGCTTTTGATCTCTCCCTTGATATCTTCCAGAAGTTTTTTTTTATATGTATTTGTTTGCTCCTGTATTGGGTACATATATGCTTATCAGAGTTATATTCTCTTGTTGAATTGCTCCCTTTAGTATTATGAAGTGGCCTTCCTTATCTCTTGTTATGGCCTTCATTTTGAGGTCTTATTTGTCAGATATAAGTATTACTACCCCAGCTTTATTTTCCCCTTTCCATTCGCCTGAAAATTTTTTTTTCCAACTCTTCACTATCAGTCTGTGTGAGTCCTTTGTTCAGAGGTGGGTTTCCTGTAGACAGCAGATACATGAGTCATGTTTTTTTATTCACTCAGCTACCTTATGTCTTTTGATTGGGGCATTTAATCCATTTACATTTAAAGTTATTATTCATAGGTACTTGTTTGTCACCATTTTTATTCTTTATGCCTGTGTCCCTTCTATCCTTCCTATTTCTTCATTTTACCGCAGTCCCTTCAGCACTTCTTGCATTGCTGGCTTGGTGGTAACAAACGCCCTTAGCCCTTTTTTTTCTGTGAAACTCCTGATTTCACTTTCAATTTTAAATGATAGCCTTGCTGGGTATAGTATTCTTGGATTCAGTGCCTTGCTTTGCATCACTTTGTATATTTCATTTAATTCCCTTCTGTTATGTTTCTGTTGAGAAATCAGTTGATAGTCTAATCAGAGATCCATTATGGGTAACTTTCTGTCTCTCTCTATGGCAGCCTTAAAGATTCTTATTTTGTCATTGGCATTTGCCAATTTAATTATGATGTGTCTTGGTGTCAGTCTTTTTGGGGTCATCTTGTTTGGGACTCTGTGAGCTTATTAGATTTGTGTAAGTTATTTCTTCCTAATATCAGGGAAATTTTCTGTTATTATTTCTTCAAACAGGTTTTCTATTCCTTGCTCAGTTTCCTCTCCTTCTGGCACCCCTATTATGCAGATATTGTTTCATTTCGTGTTGTTCCAAAGCTCCCTTAGGCTCTTCTATTGCCTTTTGAGTTTTTTTCCAGTTGCTGCTCTGCTTGGGTGTTTTATCCTAACTTGTTGTCTAGCTTGCTGATGTGGTCCTCAGCTTTTTCTAGTCTACTGTTGATGCTTTCTATTGTTTTTTTAATTGCAGCTTTGTCATTCTTCATTTCCTCTTGGTTCTTCTTCATTTCCTCTTGATTCTTACACATTTCGTTGAATTTGTCATCCATCCTTTTCAGCGTCCTTATGACCATTGCTCTGAATTCTTTCTCTAACAAATTGCTTGCCTCCATTTCATTTACTTTCCTTTCTGGTGAATCCTCATTTTCTTTCTGTATGGGGGCTGTTTCTTTGTCTTCCTATTTTTGTTCCTCTCAGGGTGTCTGGTTATGTAGCTCATTCTCTAGCACATTGACCAAAGGCACGAAATACAACTCAACAAGACACGACACAGAGGGAACAAAACACAAATGTATTCATGACACCGATAACCCTAAGTAAATGTGATCACCAGAGAAAAGAGAATTAGTGGAGAGAATAGAGGGCAAAAATGATATTGAGAAAAGAAAAAAAGGTAGGAGAGAAAATAAAAAGAATAAAAAATATATGTATATGGCGAGAAAACTCCACAAAACTAACAAATAAACCAAAAAATGCAAACAACACCCCCCCCAAAAAGGAGGGGGGCTGAATCTGAAGAGGCAGAGTTTAATTCCAGAAGGTAAGGTAAGAATTGAATGAATAGGAAAATGGCCACGATTCAGTATAGAGGAGGTAGAAAGAGAATGAGTGTGTAAGAACAAAAGTAAAAAACAAAATACTCAATAAAAAAACTTTAAAAAATAATTTTAAAATATATATAATAAATTTCCCCTTTCTTTAACCCATCTATCTATATATTCATCTATTTTGGGGAAAGGAGAATAGAGTAGAAAGCAGATAAGCATGAGTTTGGTGGGTGAGTGAAACTAATTAAGCTATTAGTAGACAAAAAGAGCAAGTGAGAAGAGGGAAAAAAGCATAAAATAAAAACACAAAAAAACAACAAAAAAACAACAACAAGAAAAAAAATTGGCTAGCAAAGAAAGAGAAAAGAGAAAGTTGCATGGACTTAGAACAAGGGAGAGAAAATTAGATATATGAGTAGGCCAACAGAGACTCCTATAATAGTAACACCTCAATAAAACAGATAAAGAAGATCAATTTTATCAAGGTGTAAAAAGAAAGGAGAGAGAGAAACTAAAGCAGGAATAGGAGAAGAGAAACAGGATGAAAAAGGGAGAAGTAAGGAAGAAAAGATTGGCAAAAAAGAAAAACTAAGATAAATAATGATAAAAAATAAAAATAGAATGTAGAACACTAATCCAAAAAAATAAAAGGTTAAAAATAATAATAAAAATTAAAAAATAAAAAAATTAAAAAATTAATTTCTTAAGAAAAATATAAAAAAATGAAGTAGTGAAGTGTTGTTCGCTTCAGCTGAGTTTAATGTTCCATAGGAGCTGGTTTAAGACCCCTCTCTGCTGTTCTGTCTGCCATGTCTCAGGGTCCTGTTAGGTAGTCAGCACCCTGTGGAAGTTCCCAGCGACCCACTGTTCCTCTGTGTCAGACTCCACAGCCTTGGTTTCAGGCAGGTGGGGTCAATCTGCCCGCTTTGTTTTTATCCCTGCTTTCAGTTGTATTTACACAAGTGTCTATTTCTGACATGGGTTCAAGGTGGCGGTGTTGCTGTATTAGTTTCCGAGACCAAATGTCCTCTCAACCCAGTCCCTGAGGGCTCCCTGGGGGTATTCAGAATCTTTATTTCCCTGCTGAGCTCAAGGCTGGGTGCAGCTGTGCTGCTAGGAGGGGCCTGGTCTTCAGGAGAAAAATAGCTGATCATGGTTGGAGGGACCAGACTGTCCCAGAGCTGGCTTCCTGGTCGCCTCTCCCTATTTTGCTCTCCAGCTTCCACAAAACCACCTTCCCCTGCAGCGCAGCCTCAGTGGGTGTTTGTAATGGAAAGATCCTATGCACTGGGTTTAGCGAGTAAAAGCAAGGAAAATATAAAGACAGAGCAACAACGCCACTGCCCGTCTCTCTCCCTCCAGCTCTGTGCTGCTTGTGCAGAACTTCAGGCTGCCTTTCTCCCACGGCTGTGGACTTAGATCTAGAGTCCCCAGCAGCCAGCAGCCCTGTGGACCCCCTTCCACAGTCGAGTGTTATGAGTATCCCCAAGAGACATAGACTTGGTGCTGCGCAGTTTCCTTCTGACCGTCCCAGTTGTGCGCGTGTCTCTCTCTCGCAGCCCAGATCCCTGATCCTACTGTTCTCCAGGTGGCCTCTGTTCTTTCCAGTCACAGATCCTCTCACCAGCTGTGTTTAATTCGCCAATTCCAGGTAGATGTTATTTGATTCAGCTATTTTTTATATCTGCTCTGTGAGAAGGTGCAGGACCATCTGCCTATTCGGCCACCACCTTGTCTCCCCTTGGACAAACTTTTTAAGTACCCACGGCCGGGGAGGCTGGTGTCTCGGTGTTCGTGGGTTCACAGCCGAGGCAGCAGGTCCCTGGCTGGTGTGGCTGTAGGGTCCCTGATGGTGTCCGAGATCTCCCTGGGTGGAGGTGAGGCTGAGCTCCCAGTCCCAGCCACTCTCCCCTTCAAGACAGTGCAGCCTCTGTGGCAGAGCCCAATACTCATGAGTCTTAATAGAAAATTGTTTTCACTACCGTCAATAAGTATGTGTTTCAGTGATCACACTTTTACATATTATTGATGGTAAAAACTAAAAAGACTAAAGCAGAAATTTTTATAAAGCAAAACTCATTTATAATTATGAAATCATAGCTTCCATATAGTTTTTAAAGACAACAGAATTAAAGAAATAGACTTTAAAAAACCAACATTTTCTTTTCATGAAATAATATAGACACTTACTACTCTGGGTAAATATATAGTTCTTTTCTGGCACTGTCTTCCTCCTTATTTCCACATTTTACCTGGCCTATGAGCCTCATGTTGCTGACAATGTTGTAAATTCCTCAAGAGGAGAAATGGCAGACAAATAGTGTTGGATTCCTTTCATTGTGTTTTTCTTCTCTTGGGAATCTGGGGCCCTGAAGTCCTGACTGCCTGAGTTGATTTTCAATATCTTCGAACAGCAGTTTTCATTTTTAATCCAGGGCTTATTTTTACTCTTACTGAGAAGTTGTGTCTGATATAAGCTATTCCACTATAAGCAGAAACTGTTTTACTCTGAAAGTTAGTTTTCAATCCAGTTTTTAAATTGGGTGGTGATAATCACCAATAACACTCAATGTATTAAACATATTTTTAACATCATGGTATATGTAACTAAAATTGAAAGGCTTCTGAAAAAGAAATGCAGAATCTTTTGTGACACGTGCAGTTTTTATAATTAACAATAAAGCTCATGTTTTGCTGTGTAAGTAAAATCATTATAGTGTGTAATGAGAAAAAGATACACATCACCTGAATTAATCAATAGCTTTTAAAATTTCTAAATCTATTTAATAGTTCAATAGTTTCAGTGACCTAAGTTTTTTATTAAGCTAATTACCATCTTGATGTGATTCAATAAAATATTTTTTAAATGGCATCAAACACTGAAGTTCGCATTTTGTCTTCCCTCAATTATGTTATGTTACCTTTTTGTTTTTCATAAATTAGACTAAGTCATTCTATTTCAAGATCATCTTCCATCATGCAACACTTATGCTTGCTAAAATCAGAAACAAGTTGGCATGACTTTCTTATTCTGGATAAATACAAGCAAGTTTCTGCTTTTGTATTTCAATGTATGGTTTGGATTTTGCTCATGACCCTCATATTTCCAGAGACTTCCATTCTTTATTCCTTTATTCTGAAAAGAGACATACTGTATGGAAGTGTATATGGTTCAAGTATCAAATCTTGTTTTGTTATTTTTTCCTGGTAAAATCCCCCTTTGATTTCTGGGATAAATGCCAGTTTGGAACTACATTATGAGGCTCATTTCTTTTTAGTATGGCATAATCCAAAACAACAATGATTGTTTGTTGTTGTTTTTTTTAGCAAATGCAAATTGAGTGCTGAATATATGTATTTTTTAATTAATGAAAATAAAAATTACATTCTTTAACTTCCATTACGAAATATATGACCCATGTAAAACAGTGTTCTGCAAAAATAATACTTATTTAGTAAGCTATTATTTCTTTTGTAAGTTTATCAACAGGAAATTTTAAACCTAGTTAAACTAAAACTAAATATTTTAAAACAGATTTTAAATGTATATGGTTTAAAATTTTAAATGTGTCAAAAGGCTTAGAATTATAGAACTTGGAAAGTTAGAAATAAATGAGTAAATTTGAATGAGTAGACTTATAAAAGAAAAGAGGATGCAGACAATCATTTAATAAAATGTCAAAAAGTGTTGGAAGCATATTTATTTGAAAATCATTAATTAGAGTAATTATAAAATCAAATATGGAATATGCATAAGATTGTGAAATTTCTATTGAAAAACCTTAATTTTGAAACCATGTTCTTCATTGTTCAGATCAAGGAAGAAAAATGAATTTTCCTCTGGATATCCTGAGGAAGATATCCTTAATAAAATTATACTGGATACAATTTTTAAAAATTGATTCTTTAAGAAATAAATCTTTATCATTTAGAATACTAGCATTCCTCAACACAGTTGAAATAAATCAGAGTAAATGCCTTGTATTTAAGTAGTGCTTTCCAATTAATAAAAATGTTTCATTTATATTATTCTATTTTATCTGCATGGAAATCATGTACTATATCTGTTTTAAAGTTCATTTTTATGCATAACATTACATGGAACATAGCGAAGTTTAGACTTGAATTATATTTTAGATTTGAATACATTTTTGCTCTATATTCAGTTTCCTTTGCATGATACTGAGCTTTAGACTTTACTAAAATTAACTTTAAGCAACTATAGAAGAATATTGAATAGCCACAATATTTGAAATGTAACAATGGGATATATATTTTTAAATATGTATAAGTTTATGCAGTTGTCAAGTGTAGTTATCTTCTTTGTATCTCCATGTAACATCCCTTTTTATTACCATTTTTGTATATTGTCATCAACTATGGCCAATTCTGCTCTTAATTATAGGGCAAAATATGGGCTACTAACTTACATGCCGATTTAAAGGATCATCTTTCTAAGCATCAGTTTATATATTCTCTCTTGAATTTGCTTTTCTATGAATACTTTTATTTAGATAAAAATAAAACTACTTATTTCATAGTAAGTGATAAGGCCCAGATATATTACAATGACTTTATGTATCTTACACACTACATAGAAGAAAAAAATTATAGAAAACATTTTGGGTCCTTTAGCCCTTTGCTTAAAAAACTCTATTATCAGTTATCTATTAAGTAAGATCTATGAAATGACTTAGAAGTCATCAAAATTTGAATAGCTACCTAATAGGTAGTCGGGACTCTGTATTTATATCCTTCCATTTCCTCCCCTGTTCTTTTGCTCATGCTCTTCCTTCTATAACATGCATCCAACTGTTGTTCATGTCATGTGAAACTACCCACCCGCCTATATCACCTTCAACCTACTGGTGGCTAGTTTTTTTGATAGTAGTTATCGCCTAATGTGATGAATGTCATATTTTCAGGCATAACTGCCTTGTGATCATATACAATCGCCCTTATGCATTTATATCACACTGCCAGTTACTGATTTATCGACTCTCACCTCCAAATTCAAAAGTTTGCTTGCTCTGTAAAAGTGGATTTATGTCCTTGAAAGATTTTTGCTGGGCCAAATGGTGTGATATACAACCTCATCAGGAGAGGGTGCTGGAGAGAAATTGCTTCCTGATTCTTCTAACTCCTCTTAGCTGAGTTGGACAAGTATGCACCTGACTCCTTCAGGGCTTGCAACTCCTCAGTCCTGACTCCTGCAGTGCACAGAGGCCAGCAGCATTCCTTGGCCAGCAGTTTCCACCACACACCCGCCTTGGGTGGTTTTATGGTAGAGTGTCTCCAGTGAGGTACCTCCCAGTGAAGAACTTTCCCTAGTATCCCAATGGGTGGAAAACCAGCAGCTGCTAAACGGTAGATTTCCAGCAAATTTTACTTGTATTGCACCAAAGTGACTTCTCTGCCATCCAGTTAACCATGGTAGTGTACTGCCATATGGTCTGTATGTTAACCCTGTGGGGCCTTTTCCTTGGATGCTCTATCTCAGCCATAGAAGGAGAGGCTGTTCTTGGTATCTGCTATACCTATAATGTTTAATATTTCTTCACTTCTTCTAAGCTTACGCCATGTTACTTCGATTTCTTGTTATAACTAATATTTATTCACATTAAACTTTCCTTATTCAATTTACTATGTGGATTCTCTCTCTTGATTGGACTCAGTCTGTTAATAGCTCTCTTTAATCATCAACATTCCAGTAATACTTGCTAATTAAATGGAATTCAGATAATTTATACTACAATATAAGTGACTCATCTCAAGGTTCTTGTTAGGTTCACTTCGGTGAAAGTGAGTAAGAAAAGTAAAATCACTGGACAGGTTCCACTTGTGAGGATTGAGGAGTCAGCACATCCATAACATGAAGGTGTCTTAAATTTAAAATTGCAAATTTAACAATATTTACTTGGGTATTTCTTTCAATTACCATTATTCTCACTTGTAACCAAAAGTGGGCAATTTCTGTTTCTTTCTGAAGCTCATATGTATTTTTCATTCAGTGAAGTATTGTATTATTCCTGGCCATTTAAAAATATTTACAAGGTAGAATTTTGATTAGCTGAAAAGTTATCATACTCTGTTTGTTTGTTTTTTAATTTAAAATCTCAAATCAGGCCCTGGTAGGTAGCCCAGTTAGAGTATCGTCCCACTATGGCAAGGTTGCGGGTTCAATCCCCAGTTAGTGTACATATAAGAAGCAACCAATGAAAGCATAAATAGGTGTAACAACAAACTGACGTGTGTCTGTCTCTCTGTCAAATTAATAAAAATAAATCTCAAATAAAATTTAACTCTTCAGTAAAGATTGTACTTATAATATTATACATGCTTTTGGTGCATTATTAATTCTGGCTGAATGTGCCATAATTCATCATGAAAGAATTACTTGGAGACATTAAAAAATGCATTAACGAACAGCTGTTGTATTGCTGAAAGCAATGCATCAGAGCATGCACATGGTAGTATGACACATAAAACTGATTAATTGTATATCCTTGTTACAGTAATTTCTTAACTTTATGATAACTGCCATCTATTCAAGAGCAGACTGTAGGATTTCCTTTATGCAATAAACTTATCAAAGCAAACAAGAAATAATTAAGTTATTAACAGATATGTTTATTACTTCAGGTTGGGGGATTTCTAATTGTAATTAGTGTATTGAAGTTACCAATACCAATGAAAGCCTAAGTCCAAAAGCTCATGAGTTAGGTAAATTATATGAACATAATTAAATCACCAAAGATTTTGGTATTTTGAATATCTTAACTTTTGAATCATTTTATTTGTAAAGCATTATTATATCTTTGTAATCATTTTATTATATATGATATGAGTTCTCATAGTGCAGATTACATTCCTTCATTTCATTGCCCAAACACTGTCATTAATGCCAAAATAAAGATAAGCCATGTGAATTTTTTGATGAAGCTGGAGTCAATTCTATGGCATCTACTTGAGCATCATGAATTTATGGAATTGTAAATAAGAAAACATGAAAAGTTGAAGAACTTGTGAAAAAACTCATGGTAATAAAGGAAAGATGCATAACTTTCTTACTATTATTCAACATTTAATAAATATGTTTGTCTTGTGCTTTATTCCAGGAACTATCGAGGATCAAAAGGTAATAAACATCTATTATTTTTAGATTCAAATAACTTTATTGATTTTTTTTTAGATTTGTTAGAGAGAGAGGAAGGGGAGAGGAAGAGAGAGATAGAAACATCGATGAGAGAGAACCATCAACATAGTTTGGCTGTCTCCTGCACACCCCCTACTGGGATTGAGCCTGCAACCCAGGCATCAGTCCTAACCTAGAATCAAACTGGCGACCTCTTGATGCAGTCTAAGCTCAACCACTAAGCCATACCAGTTGGGATAAATTCAAATAACTTTAAGTAAAATATATATAAAAACATGTCAACTATGAGGTTATTGGAGATTCTGGTCATTAATATGATTTAATTTGATTACCAAAGTATCGATAAATACTTTGTTAATTCAGTTAACATTTAGTTTAATTAGGTTAAATAACTTCAAAATATGATTTCACTTACCCAGCCAAATTACAATGGAAAAAAATAGTTAATATCCTTATCTGGTAAAACACACACACACACACACACACACACACACACACACACACACACAAAGATGTTTATAGCTACCAAAGTAAATTATAGCTGGATGATAGATCACAAGTTAAATTTTGGAGCTAAGAATTATATTTAGTTTTGACTCAAAACCAACAATTTTTATTTGTTTGTTTGATTTAGTTTGTTTGTTTGTTTGTTTTACTATATTCCAATTGCTCATATTAGAATTTCAACAAACATTTTTTTAAAAGTTGGATTAATTCCTAGGGACCATATGTAAATAGTTTTAACTTGTTTCACATAGCTTTATATTATAAATTATCTCTAGCTTTTTTAAAAATAGGAGATCAATATTGTATACAATTTTGCCTTTTAAAATTTGAGGGAAAATTTATATGAAATGAAATGTAAAAATCATAACTGAAGGATGTATATTTTATATCATCCTATATAATAAAAGGCTAATAAATTGTCCCCTTGAATGGGAGTTCAACTGGGAGTTCGACCAGGGGCGGGGCTGGCTGGCCAACTTCTCGTGGCCCCTCCCCCAGCTGGCGATGGCCCCTCCCCTGGCCAGCCCTACCTTTGATTGGTCCCCCCACCCCGATCTGGGGCAGGGCTGGCCAGCCAACCACTTGCAACCCCTCCCCCCAGCTGGCCTTGGCCTAATCAGCTCCAATCAGGGTGGGGTGGCTGGACCCCACCTGTGCACAAATTCGTGCACCAGGCCTCTAGTTTCTTCATAAGATAATAATTTTGTTTTTGGTGTTTTTGTTTTTGATTTGTTGTTTTAAAGCTTTATTATTGAGAATATCACAGATATTTCCTCTTTTTTTTCTCCTTATCCCCCACTACCTGGTCACTTCCTCAGGCCTTCTCCACCCTACTGTCTGGGTTCATGAGCAATGCATATATGCATATAAGTTCTTTGGTTAATATTTTCCTGCCCACCCCTCTTCCCTTCCTTCTGAGATTAGCCAGTCTGTTCCATTTTTCCATGCCTCTGGTTCTATTTTATTCATCAGTTTATTGTGTTTATTAAATTCCACATATAAATGAGATCATGCGATATTTATCTTTCTCTGACTGGCTTTTTTCCCTTAATATATAATCATCTCCAGGTCCCTCCATGCTGTCTCAAAGAGTAAAAGACCTTCCCTTTTTATACTTGCATGGTATTCCATTGTGTAAATGTTACCACAGGTGTTTTTTTGTTTTGTTTTTTTTTTGTTTTGTTTTTTTATCTAACTTTTAAACATAGTTTTCAGCCCTAATCCTTTTTATACTTTTGAAAAGAGACTATAATTTTTAGAGTAGATTTAGGTTCACAGTAAAATTGGACAGAAAGTACATAGATTTTCCATATTTTTTTCTGTGTCCCTTGAATTGATAATATGTTTTTATTATTTTTTAATCTTTTGATGTGATAAATTTCATTAATTGATTTTGAATGTTGTACCAACTTTGTACACCTGTAATAAATCCCATTTGGTCAAGGTGTATATATTTTTTTATATATTGTTTTATTAGATGTCATATTTTGTTGAGAATGTTTATATTTATGTTAATAAGATATTAGTTTATGTTGTTGTTGAAATATATTAGTTTTCTTTCCTTATGATGAATAGGAACAGCTTATTTTCTTTAAATATCTGTCTGGTTTCATGTTAGGGTAATGCCAGACTGATAGAATGAGTTAGAAAATATTCTCTCTGACTCTATTTTCTGAAAAAGACTAGAAAATTGGTACAGTTCCTTCCTAATTATTTGGCAGAATTCACCAGTGAACACATCTGGGCTGGTGTGTTCTCTTTGAAAGTTAATTAATTAATTATTAATTGAATTTTATTACTAGATATTCAGATTATCTATTTCTTCTTGAGTGAGATTGGAAGATTGTGTCTTTCAAGGAATTAGTCCATTTCATCTTGGTATTCAAATTTGTGGAAATAGAATTATTTATATTATCCCTTGATTATCCATTTAAATCCATGTATCTCTGGTAATGCCTTTCCTTTCATTTCTGATGTAAGTAATTTGTGTTCTCTTTTATTTTTTTTAGTTAAAGCCTGACTAGAGAATTATTGGTATTATTGATCTTCCCAAAGAACCAGTGTTAGCTCTTTTTCATTTTCTCTCTTGATTTCCATTTTTTATTTCATTGATTCTGCTCTAATTTGTTTATTTTCCTCTTACTTTGGATTTAATTTACTTGACATTTTCTATTTTCTAAGGTGAAGCTTAAATAATTGTTTTTTCTTTATATTTTTAGGCATCACTTTTGTGGTCACTTCTCTTAGTGACATAGAGTTGCCAGTAAGATATGAAATGATAAGTAAAATATTGAGTTGTCCCAAAACATGTGAAAGTTCCTCAAAGAGTGCAGGTTTGTTGTTGTTGTTGAAGAGGGCTTGATTAATTAAAAAAAGTTATAAATAAATATTTATGGAAGAGAAATAAATGTAAAGAAGAAATAAGAAGTAAGGACAAGCCCTAACTTGTCCTTTGGCTCAGTGGATAGAGCATCGGCCTGTGGACTGAAGGGTCCCAGGTTTGATTCTGTTAAGGACATGTACCTCGGTTGCGGGCACATCCCCAATAGGGGGTGTGCAGGAGGCAGCTGATCTATGTTTCTCTCTCATCGATATTTCTAACTCTCTATCCCTCTCCCTTCCTCTCTGTAAAAATCAATAAAATAAAAATAAAATAAAATAAAGAAGTAAGGATAAAATATAAGACCGTTCTGAAATAAATGAATGACTACTTATAAATTAAGTAACTGTATATTCATTGAACCTTTAAATTTGTATGAAATACACATATTTACTATTCATATTTGGTTCTAGCAAAAGCTATACTTTCTCATTTTCTATAGAGAAATAAAAACGAGAGATATTGGAGGTATAATGAGAAATTAGCTTAAGATGCAGGTTGTTTACCCGGCTGGCATGGCTCAGTGGATAGAGCATCAGCCTGCCAACTGAAGGATCCCATGTTCAATTCCTGTCAAGAGACATGCCCAAGTTGCGAGCTTGATCCCCAGTAGGGGGCGTGCAGGAGGCAGCTGGTCAATGATTCTCATCATTGATGTTTCTCTCCCTCTCCCTTCCTCTCTGAAATCAATAAAAATATATTTTTTAAAAAGATGCAGGTGGTTTTATTTTTATTTATTCTTAAAAACTTAAATAATGAAAGGACAAATATTTGAAAATATTTATTTCTAATACCCTTGACATTATGTCAAATATAAATAATATCTTTTGTAGTTAGAAAAAAATTCCAGAAAAAGACTTTGTATCCAATATCAAAGTTGAATTCATCCGCGTTTTAATTTAAAACCGCATGATATTAAATACTTTAATAACAGCTTTTATTCAGAGAACTAAATGCTATTTTAATTTTCTGTGAAATGGATATTCGTGAAGGATATTGAAAGATAATCTAATTTGAGATTTTGTTTTAATTAAAGTTTAAAATAGTATATTGCTAAAAACAAGAAAACATGCCAATTGGCAATCTTAAGACTACATAAAAAAGGAAATAAGGTAAATCAGAAAACAATATTATTTTGCTCTATTTTTATGTACCATTTTGAGGCAGTAAACTAATTTTGAGGAAAATTCAAATATTTACAGCTCCTTTTTGAAAATGAGATATTTCTAATAATTTGTGTATAAATACAAAATAAAATATATAATTATATTTTTACTAGAGGCCTGTTGCACAAAGAGATTCATGCAATAGGACTTTCCTTCCCCTGGCTGCTGGCACCGGTTTTCCTCCAGCACCCGGGACCCAGGCCTTCGCTCCGGACAGAGCCTTCAGTCTTCACGGCTCCGGAGGGAGCCTTCAGTCTTCGCTCTGCCACTTCGCCCCTACGTATGCAAATTAACCGCCATCTTTGTTGGGTTAATATTAAATATATATAAGTGTGCATACTTATATACACAGTGTATATATATATATACACTTAATATATGCTTATATAAATTAATGTATATGTATTTGAGATAAGAACAGAATTTTCAACTGAGTGCTTATATTATTGTAGTTTTAAGGAGTTCCTTTTTCAGAAGTTACAATCCCTAAAGAATAAAAACAAATAGTTTAAGGAGAAAAGAGCACTAATGGGACCAAATTTTCTGTTGTTTTATTAGAGTCCTATTTGTCTATATTTATGTTTAATGTTCTCCTTTTTCTATTTACATATTTTTATATTTTTGTGGTCTGCTTTTTAGCAGTAAAACCTGTAGATAATGAGATTTTATTTTCTTCAAAATGGTAGAATTTTTAAAAGCATTCAAACCATGAACCAGATAAGAATCATACAAAAAATAAAAATAACGTATCATGCAAAAAATGTTAATTATGAAATCATGTGTAAAAACTCTACAAAAGTAGAATAATCATTTACAAAACTGGTACTATGGCATGCCAAAAGACCCTGGTATAAACTTGTTTCATTAAAACATGAGGTTCTGGATCTAGGTGGCCAAAGAACAAAATAACTTAATCCACTGTAGTTTATAGATATTATTAGGAAAATATTAACTATACCATTTAAAAATAAAAGATCCCTAGCTGGTTTGGCTCTGTGAATAGAGTGTTGGCCTACAGACTGAAGGGTCCCAGGTTTGATTCTGGTCAAGAGCACAGGGGCATGCAGGAGGCAGCCGATCAATGATTCTTTCTCATCAATGATGTTTCTATCTCTCTCTCCCCATCCCTTTCTCTCTGAAATCAATAAAAATATATTTTAAAAAAATAAAAGAAAATAAAAATAAAATAAAGAGATTCTAAGGGCCAAAATAGAAAGAGAAATATCAAAAGAGCATTTCAACAAATTTTTAAATTTTATTGTGACAATTCTAGAAAAATACTCCTAAGATTACAAAATATATATTTTAATATATATAAAAGTTCATACACACACACAGCTCATGTATAAGCAATGTTATAAGAAATAAGTTTAACCAATGAATCAAAAATCTTTAAAGTAGAAAGTGAAAATATTTTTATTTTATCTAATACTTGCTACAGACTTTGAAATCTCCCTTCCCACTGTGTAGTTGATTACTATAATTGCTTCTCATTTGGGTCCATGAATTTCAATCACTCTAAATGTCTTCAATCACATATTTGGTTCAAAGTCCTCCTTTTTTTCAGTTTTAATCCAGCCTCATAGTTCCCTCCACAGCTTGTGTTGGGTGGAAACCTTTAATTTCTGGACCTTTTCTTGCACTTGTTCCTCTAGTTGGGAAGATGCAGAGAAAGGAGGGGTAAAAATGACAACTCTACATTAGTAGTACAAAAGTTGTTGTCCCCATTGTGTGGGTTGCTACTAATTCTGCAGCCAATACTAGCTGGTTTCCATTACTTTTGCATAGCAGGTACTCAAATGCTAGCTCCCTTCGGAGAAAGATATGAGATTATACAGAGGGTATTATAGGACTCTTCTCCTGCACAGGAGATCTACCTTAAGCTATTTCTGCTGTCTCCACTCCTCACTCCAACCTATTCAAATTATTACAAGAATTTTTATTTATTTATTTATTTGTGTGTGTGTGTGTGTGTGTGTGTGTTTAAGTTTAAATGTTCCTCAGATGAGCCATCGAAGTGGTGACTGTGTAGTATAATTATGCTTAATATTTACTGAGTGCTTACTATGGTGGTATACTTCACAGATTTTTGTCACTTGGCCCTTAACTAAACAACTGAAGTCTAACACACCAAACTAGATGCTCCCTGAACCAGTGGGAAACTCATATATTTGTATTATCACAGAGAGTAAGATGCAAGCCGTCTGTTGGTATTCCTATGCTAGGCCAAGACATCTTCTGGCTTTTTCTCCAAGCTTGGGTTACGTCAGCCTACTTTTTCAGCTTCACTAATTTTAAACATTTCATTTCCTTAGAGTTTGCTCCATTTTGCAATTAGATTTTCATCTCATTGACATTAGACAGATGACTTGAAATTTCTATGCCTCATACTTCTTTACATATAATATGCACATACAGATACTTAATTCATAGAGTTTTAATGAGGTTCAAATAAGAAAATATTTAATTGAATATCTAAAGTTTGATTAATAATTTATATATTATTATGAAACATATTCATATATGAAAAACTATTCATTCAAATCTCTCTTACACATGAACACATACATGTTTTAGAATTTATTCTGTCTAGAGCTTTATAATCTAACTAGGGGCCCGGTGCACTAGGGGTGGGGGTCCCTCAGTCCAGCCTGCCCCCCCTCACATACTGGGACCCCTCAGGGGATGTCCTACTGACAGCTTAGGCCCTCTCCCTGCTCCCCTTGGGGAGTGGGCCTCAGCCGCAGTCTGGCCTCCCTTTGTGGGAGGCGACTGGGCTGATCAGGGGAAGGCACCAGTCCCATCACCCCACGGATGCAGCCACTGCCAGTCACCGCAGCCACCAAGGTGTTTTCATCAACTTCACCATGAAAAAGTGACAACTTTCTTTAGGCATTTTCAAGATGTGTCTTTCATAGGCTATGACCTTCCTTCCTTTCTCCTTCCTTTCTTTCTTTCTTTCTTTCTTTCTTTCTTTCTTTCTTTCTTTCTTTCTTTCTTTCTTTCTTTCTTTCTTTCTTTCTTTCTCCTCACCTGAGGATATGTTTCCATTGATTTTTAGAGAATGTGGAAGAGAAAGGGAAAGACAGAGAGAAACATCAAAGTGAGAGGAACACTTTGATTGGTTGCCTCCTGCATGAGCCCTGACCTGGGCCCCAGCCAGTGAGGAGCCTGAAACCTAGGTACATGCCCTTGGTCAGAATTGAACCCAGACCCTGTGGTCAGCAGGCTGAGGCATTATCCACTGAGCCAAACCGGCTAGGGCAGGATATGACATTTCTTAGCCCTCCAGCAGCGAACATTTGTTTTTTTTTTCTCCAGGAGTGTGGTGGAAAAACCCTAGATCACCTTTTTGGATTCTTATTACCCAAGTTACTAAGAATATTACCAGTGGCATACAGGGAGCTTAGCCAATGAGCGGTCAGAAAAGGTGTTTCTACTGTAGTTGACACTGATCGCCGGCTCTGCCTCTGATGGAGGCTTTAGGCCTGGGCAGGTGACCCCCAGACCCTCCAATTGCTGGCTCGGCCCCTGCCCAGACCTAAAGCCTCTGGCCCAAGCTTTAGGCCTGGGCAGGGGCCCCCCATGGCTCTGATTGCAGGCTTGGCCCTGCCCAGGAGCCCCCTGGCTTAGGCCTTTCCTAGGCTGCTCAGGGCCCACATGGGGCCTACTTCAGAGTGACCTGGGTGCCGATGTTGTTCCCAGGACCCAGGCTGCTGGGCGCCTATGTATGCAAATTAACCGCCATCTTTGTTGGGTTAATTTGTATACTCATCTGATTAGCTGGTGGTCATAGCAGAGTGACACCAATTTGCATGTTTCTCTTTTATTAGTGTAGATTATAGGGCATCACATTGATATAAAGTTGAAAGTGTAAAGAGAATACTGTTTCCACTCCCACCAATTTGTTTTCTCCTTTTGCTGATCCAGCTTCCTAAATTCCTTCTATAATTTATTCTAAGGAACAGGAAGGCTAATGCACCTTACAGTACAAGGAGGATAGTATTGTGTTTGTTTCCTATTGTTGCCACAATAAATTGCCACAGATTCAGCAGCTTAAAACAACATAAATTGATTATCTCGCAGTTTCTATAAGTCAAATTCGTCATGGATCACACAAGACTAAAATCAAGATCTTGGCAAGGTGACATTGTTTACTGGAGGCTTAGATAGAAACCAATCCTGACTTATTCAAGCAAAATTCAGTTTAATGTGGTTGTAGTGCTGAGATCACCATTTCCTAGCTGGCCATCAGCAAGGGAGCTTTGCTCCTAGATAGCCCACATTCCTCCTTGTGTTTTCCATGTGGCCACCTTCGAGCAATAGGAGTCCAATCTTTCTTAGGCTACAAACTTCTTTCCATTTTGCCACATCTTTCTGACTCACTCTTGGGTCTTCCTATTAAGGGCTCATGTGATTGCAATGAGCCTCCCTGGATACACCAGAACAATCTCCCTATTTTCAGGTAAGTTGATTAGCAACTTAATTCCACCAGACAGATCCCTTCACAGCAGTAGTATCTAGATTACTGTCTAATTGAACAACTCAGAGACAGAAATCTGGGAGGGGAATTTTAGAATTTTGCCCACCATGATGAAAGTCAGTATCTATATATATAAAAGCCTAAGTGACCGAATGACCGAACAACCGGTTGACGGGTCGCTATGATGTGAACTGACCACCATGGGGCAGACGCTCAATGCAGGAGCTGCCACCTGGTGGTCAGTGAGCTCCCATAGCCAACCTCCCACAGTCCCTCCCCCCAGTGGGCCAACTTCCCGTGGTCCCTCCCACCAGTTGGCTGGCCCCAATCGGCCCTGATCACCAGCCAGGCTGAGGGACCCCACCTGTGCATGAATTCATGCACCAGGCCTCCAGTGGTATATATAAAAGGGGTAGTTGTGCATGAAAGAAAAAGAAGGCATTTTGTTTCTTGGAGTGAGAGTAGGGACCAGTCTGACAATTTATGTCCATTTGTCTAAAAGTTGCTGGCAGGAAATGAGAAGCACAGGGGCTTCCTGGCCCGGACCATCCTCAGGCGTGGTATGGAATCTTTGTGATTGTGAGGCTAGCACCCTGGGAAAGTTTGGGAAATATGGGAATATCTGCTACATGTTTGGGGCCAGATGGACAGAAACATGTCTGGCCTATCATCACAGAGCTTCTCACAGTGCTGTCTAGTAAGAAAAAGCAGCCCCGAGCCTACAGCCCACCCACGGAAAGGAATCATTCAAGAGATTTAAGAGGGATAGAGAATAAGATTGCTCTTTCAGGTGTCCAGTGTCCTCCCATGGCTTGAACCCCTTTTCATTGGAGAAGGGTGAATTGTCATGCTTTTTTTTTCTTTCTCCTTAGACTCTTAGCATGGAAGAAACAGCTGGAGGTTCTCTGAACTTGGAATGTAGGGAGTGGTCTTCATGCCTCCACATCATTAGATAAGGTTTATAGTGTCAATTATAAGGGAGCAGGAAAGTCTAAGTACTTCCATTTTGATACTGTTGATAGATTAAGTACTTGTTCATAGATGAGAACTCTCAAACATGAAGAAGTTGGCACAGCACATGGCATCCTAATCAATCATAACACCTGGTACCTCACCCCTTCTTTCTTCATTTTAGTGAGGTTAGGGACATTGTGGATTTTGCACATTTCATTTAAGTGCCTTCATAATGTTGGATAGGGAGTAAACATTCAATACATTGCTTTCCTACCACCACTGAGGCATTTCATTTTTTTTTCTCTACCCATCATTAGCATTGGGACCTTTTTTGGAAACTGGTAAATTTCAGATGAGCCCATAATCTTGCCTGTGATCGAAACCTAGATTTTCAAAGAACCTCATATGTTAATTAATGCAGCCCCCACCTTAAGCAGGTAAATATTATCATTCCACTTTACCAGGTAGACAACTGAGGCCCAGAGTGGGAGGATGGCCATCCAGTCACAGAGAACAGATGGAAGAGCAGAGTGCAGATTTTTTGACTCCCAGCACAGTGCTACTCAAGCATAAATGAGCTGAAATTGTTCCCTCTGCTTCTTCTGCATACTAGAAAAGTTAATAAAGAAAGGCAGATAAAAAATTAAATCACTTTTTCCCCAGGATATAGACAGATGAATATTGGGCCCTAGAAACAATCCTACTCTATAAAGAGAGTCCCTAGGAATTTTCAGGGAAATATCCCCCTGATAGCATTGTGTGAGGTATATGGCTACCCAATATAGATTAAAAACAAAGACAGGTGGCACTGTACTAATAAAGCTATGTACCTTGAACTAGAATAAAAATGAGAGCCACAAAACCCAGGATAGGGACTGGAATACTTTTGGTTGAGGGAACAAAGCATTAAAGAGTAAAAGGGAGAAAACAAACAAAAAACCTTCTTGAAGTCTGGTCTTCAAGCTGGAAAATGAACTTTCCCCAGTTCTAAAGGACAATCTGTTCATTTACCTCCTCTCTGTTTCCAGCAGCCCATAGGAGCCTTTCCAAAGTGAGCAGAAAAGAGAGCCAGAAATCAGCATGGATGGGTCAGCCCTTGGTCCAGTCCATGAAGGATTTGCAAATCACTCTACAGACTTTGACTTTTATTCTGATTTAGATGAGAAGGTACTGAAATCAACAAGATCCGTCATATTTTTTATCTTATTTTTAATTGAATTTATTGTGGTGACTATGGTTAGTAAGATTATATAATTTTCAAGTGTACAATTCTATGGTATATCATATATAGTGCAATGTGTGCCCACCACCCAAAGTCAAATCTTCTGTCACATATATTTGACCCCCTTTATCTTTTACCCCCTCCACTCCCCTTCCCTCTGGTAACCACTGTACTGTTATCTGTGTCTATAAGGTTTTTTTTATTTGTTCGTCATTTTCAGTTTTATATCCAATATATGAGTGAACTCATATGGTTCTTAACTTTCTCTGATTTTTTGCTCAGCATGATATTCTCAAGATCCATCCATGTTATTACACATAGCAGTATTTCATCTTTTCTTATGGCTGAGTAGTATTCCATTGTATATACCTAATAGTGTCATTCTAACAGAGGTTGAGAATATACTGAATGAGTGCAAAAAAGAAGCAGGAAAACCATTTAGGGGACTATTACAAAAATCAAGGAGTGAGTGATGTAGCTTGGATTGGACATGTAATTCTGAAGGTAGTAGTAGAGGAAAGGAGAAGTAAACAGATTCTGGATAAATGTTAATGGTGAAGCTTATGGAATTCATCAATGGATGTTGGAAGAGGTCATTAAGAGGACATGGCAGCTGGTTGACCTGCAAACTGGGCCTGAGCAACCAGAGGCTCTTACCCACTCCCTTGTCCTTGGAGTGTGTATGTTCTGCCCACCATTCCCATAGCCGGAGCCATTTGAAGGATACACCTTGAGATAGTAATGTGTTGTTGAGACCATCTGGACTGTATATGTGACTGAACCCCATTAAGGCTTTTACATAACATTTTGAGATTCTGGTGGACAGGTGCTGAAAACTACTCAGCCAAGACAAGCTTAGTAGTAAGTTTCCTTGTTTATTAAGACTTCCACCTACCAACCTCAAGTGGTCTGCCTCGTTCTTTGGTCTCTTCTTGCCCTCCATGTATGCAGACCAGTTTCAGATTTTACTTGGGGAACTCCCAAGATTGTGAATGAACAATGAATTGCATGGGGAATGTTAAAAAAATAGATTCAATGAAATCTACAAATTTTGAACCTCAACAATTGGAAGAATAGAGTTGCCATTTCGTGAAATAGCTAACACTATTTTTAGATCAGATTGAGAGGAAACCTCAAATGCTCAGTCTCTATGTGTTAAGTGTTAGGTGCCTATTCAACATCAAGTGGAGATGTCCAGTAATTAGTTAAATATGTCAACCTGTAGCTTAGGAGAGAAGGTCAAACTAGAAATTAAATTTGTAATTCATTAGTAATTACATATTTTCCCACTTATCCTTTAAATGTAATAGACTATATTAGAAAAACAGAAATTGTCTTGCCTTCAGTGAATTACTGCCCAACTGAAAAGATAATGTATATTAATAAAAAAAAGCAAGCAATTAATTCCAAACTGTATAGATCAGCACTAAAGGATTTTTATATCAAGGAGAGAGTTGTTTATAGATGAAAAGAGCTACCCAGAAAAAAAAAATCAATCTTCAGAGATCAGAAACATTTTAATCAGAATGAAGGAAACCAATTTTCAGAAAGGAAATGAAATGAGAGGGTTTTTAAATAGCAAATTTTACTTCCTTTGACCGGCTTGTGTTCCCTTCATTGTCTCTGTCCATCTCTTCAATTCTCATACATGTAAAAGTATTTCCCCCACAAAAATATAAGTCTTTAATTTACATTTTCAATGAGATAAAAACCAAACTACTAATACAATATATAATGCCTTTTATTTCTTGGGTACTCTGTCTACACTGCCCATCTTCCTCATTCTTAAATGCCTGCCTTCTCCACTAGAAACTGCTGGTCTTCCCTTGAACTGCATGATGCTGTATGCTGTGCACTTGTGTGACCCATTCTTTGCCTACCTGGATCCTGTCTTCACCATCCCTGCTATCAGTAATGACTTCAGGAATTACAAATGCCTCATTAGAGCCGGAGAGAATGAAATACTCCTTTTCCCTTTTCACATAATAATTTGTTCATGTGTCTGTTCTCATGTGTAACACTTTGCAGTGGTTATTTATCAATTTGCTTTTCTACTCTACTAAGTGTTGAGCTCCTCATGGCACTATTCTATGGATCTCTTTTTCCCTTGAGGCTATGGAAGTTCTCATACATAATAACTGCTCACTACCTTTTTAAAAATCAGAATTAAATTTAAAGAAAAAAATGTAAAATCACGACACATAAATAAGAGTCATCACATTATAATTCCCCAGAAAAGAAATACTATTATTTTATATATTTAACATATATCAGAACAACTTTCCAAACTCCCTGTTTTTAGTTCTGTTTGATGATTCTTGTGTTCTTAGCTAATTGATAATTTTATATATAGATAATAAAAACTGATTTTACCTTTCAATTTTCATGTCTCAATTATTTTTTTCTATCTTATTGATTAGCTAGGATCTCTGGATATAGGTTGAACAAAAGAAAGGATAACTGGTAGACTTGTTGGCTTCTCTTTCCCTTAAAGGGCTCAATTCAAAGCCTTCATCATTAAATTTCTTACAGTGGTTAAGACCATGAACACAAAATCAGACTTCTCAAGATTTTATTTTAGCTGCCTCACTTACTAATTGTGCAGTCTTGAAATAAATCTAACTTAATTCCTCCAGGCTTCATTTTCCTCATCTGTAAAATCAGGAAAATAATTAGTTTTGTGAGAACTGACATAATAGAAATAGTGTGCTCAGACTGATGCTTATGTTATAATGTCTTTAGTAAATATTATTGCCATCATTGTTCCCTTTCACTCTAGTGAAGGTTATTTTGGCAAGAGTAATAGTTGGTTCTGTGAACTTACTGGAGTATTTGTCCTCTCCCTCCTTAATTCAACCTTACACAATATTTTGCATTTGTTATTCCTTCTATCTCAATGGCAATTTCTTCTTTATTTGTGGCAACTTTTCTTATCAATACTAAAATTTGGAAAAACCTACTGTAGATCTAAGCCCTTTTCTTTTTTCTTTCTGTAATCTAATGGTAGTTTAATTTATGCATTTTCATGTACTTACACAAAATCTATTGCCTGATGGTATCATCTACTTATATCTTTATGCCCAATAGCTCATTTGAGTTTAAAACTCAAACACCAGTCACCTATTTGACATCTTTGTCATGTCTAATAGATATCTAAAATAGCAAATGTTCAAAACATAACACTTAATGACTATCTCTACAAAAACATTGTTTTTCTCCTGTCTTCCCCAGCTTAATAGATGCCAAGTCTGCTTATTTAGTAGCTCATGCCAAAATAAATTGAGTCATATTTCCTGCACTGCCATATCTAATTTCTTAGCAAGTTATTTTGACTCTCCTTTCAGAAATATATCCATATTTGATCACTTGTTACTCACTCCAATTCTATTACACTCACGCTGCCTACCACTATCAGCTATCACTTTGGATAATTTAATAATATAAATTTGGTTCTCCTTGTTTTTACTCTTTTTCAATACATTTATAACCCATATTGCAGTCATTTATTTCTTAAAATTTTAAGTCATATTTTCTCATTTATTAGCTATTAATCCTGATCACTTCCTTTCTCACAAAGAATACCTTCCAGAGACTTCCCAGGGTATACAAAATAATGAGTACCTCGCAAAGCTTGTCAAGTCAGACTCTCCTCTAACATGTATCTTACAATGTTCTATCATATTAATTTTATTACTCCTGGAACCATCAAGGCTAGTTCCTATTTTTTCAAATTTTACATTTTTTCTGTTTCTTTTGCCTGGGATGCTCTCCCTAAAAATTTTCACAGGAATAAGTTCTTCTAATGAGATATTTTTCTTAAATATCAAAATTTTAGAGGTTTCCTTCTGATCACTTTATCTAAAATTTCCCAGTCTAATCACTGTCCATATAATTACCCTGCTTCGTTTTCCTCAGAGCATTTGTATTCCCTAAATTATATCAGTTACTGTATACTCATTTATTTATTTGTATTTTTTTCTTTCTGTTGTCACCTCTGGAATCATTAAATCCATGAAGCAGAGTCCTACTCTGTCTAATTCACTATAGTTCCAGGGTCCAAATCAGAGTTTGTTATATATAAGCCACTTAATAAATATTTGTGCAATGAAAGAATTGATAGCTGGTTGGATGATATATAACTTTCAGAATTTAACTTTCATATGTTTTCCTCCATAACCATTTTATAACTGTTTTTATAACTGGCAATTTGCACATCTTAATTCCTTCCCCTTGTTTACCCATCCTCCTAGCCCCCCTCCCATCTGGCAACCATCAAAATGTTTCTGAATCTATCAGTTTGTTTCTGTTAGATTCCACATAAAAGTGAATAATACAGTATTTTTCTTTCTGTGTTTGACTTATTTTATTTAACATAATACCCTCTAGGTCTAGCCATGTTGTTGCCAATGGCAATATTTCTTTTTTTTATGGCTGAGTCATATCACAGTATATATATCTACCACTTCTTCTTTATTCAGTTGTCTATTGGTGGACACTTAGTTTGCTTCCATATCTTGCTATTGTCAATAATACTGCAATGGACACAGGAATGCATATGTCATCTTAAATTACTATTTTGGGTTTCTTTGGATAAATACCCCAAACTGGAAATGCTGGGTTCTTCTAGGTCTCTTGTTATAACCTTGTTTTAAAGTCTATTTTGTATGGTATAGTATTGCTACCCCAGATTTTCATTTGTTTCCATTTTTATGAAATATATTTTTCCATCCATTTACTTTGTCTGTGTCTTTCAATATGAAGAAAGTATATTGTAGACATCATTGTTTTCTTATCCATTCAACCACATTACAATTTTTGATTGGAGCATTTAATCCATTAAATGTATTAAATGTAAAGTTATTATTGATAAATATGTAGTCATTGCTATTTTTTATTCATATTTTTAATCTTTATTTTCCTTCTTCTTTTTTTTAAAAGTGCCTTCAAGATTTCCTGTAATACTGGTTTGGTGGTGATGAAATCCTTTAGTTATTTCTTATCTGAGAAGCTCTTCAACTCTCCTTTGATTCTAAATGATAGCCTTGCTAAGTAGAGTAATCTTGGTTATAGGTCCTTGCTTTTTGTTACTTTAAATATTTTGTGCCAATATCTTCTGTCCTGCAATGTTTCTGTTGAGAAAACAGTTGATAGTTTTATGGGAGCTTCCTTGTAGGTTGTCTATTCTTGCTGCTTTTAAGATTCTCTCTTTGTCTTTAATCTTAATATGTCTTGGTGTGGGTCTCTTTGGATTCACCTTGTTTGGGACTCTCTGCACTTCCTGGGCTTGTATGTCTATTTCCTTCACCAGGTTAGGGAAGTTTTCCATCATTATTTATTCAAATACTAGAAGCCCTGCCCACCTGCGTGCCTCCCTGCCCTCACAGCCCTGCCCATCCACGCCAATCTTTAGTCATTACAGGGTTAGGGCCACAGGCCTTTTATAATATAGATAATTTCAATCCCTTGGTCTCTCTCTTCTTCTGGTAGCCATATTTTTAAAAAAATATTTTTATTGATTTCAGAGACGAAGAAAGAGGGAGAGACTGATAGAAACATCAGCGATAAGACATTCAGGATTAGGACCTCGATGAATTTTAGGGGGACACAATTCAGTCCATAGCTGAGTCCAACAATATTTGTTGAAAATATGAATATAAAATCCAATTGTTAATGAAAAATTACTTCTGGCAGGTTGAAAATTGATTACTTAGTGTAGTTAAGATTTATAAATATGAAAGAATTTATGTTTCTGAAGCTTTGAATTCAAATGCAATTACTTTAATAAACAGTTTGTATTTTAAAAAAGGAAAAAGAAACATCAGTGATAAGAAAGAAACACTGATCAGCTGCCTCCTGCATGCCCCACACTGGGGATTGAGCTGGCAACCCAGGCATGAGCTCTGATGGGGAATGGAACTGTGATCAGGAGATGCTCAACCACTGAGAAACACCGGCCAGGCTAGCCCTATGACATGAAAATTGGTATTCTTGAAATTGTCCCAGAAGCCACTTAAACTAGTCTCTTTAAAAAAAAAATGTTGACAACCCAGGTGGCGGCCAATAGGACTGCAGTGCGGAAGAGAGTGTGAGTAAGGGAGCAAAAGGGGAGTGCATGGACGTGTGGGGTGTGTGTGTATGTGTGAGTGAGGGACAGTTATACTCCGCAGGACTGTAGGGGGCTGGCAGACCAAGCTCCCCTAGCCAGGCAGCCTCTACTACAGCTGCAATATATCCAGGGTGGCCGGCTCTGCAGCAGAGACCACACCATCTCTTGAAGGGGAGAGTGGCTGGGACTGGGAGCCCAGCCTCACCTCCACCTGGAGAGACTTCAGAAACCACCCAGGACCCTACAGCCACACTGGCCAGGGACCTGCTGCCTCAGCTGTGAACCCATGAACACCGAGACTCCAGCCTCCCCTGCTGCGGGCTCCTAAAAAGTTTGTCCAGGGGGAGAGAAAATGGCAGCCAAATAGGCGGATGTGTCCTGCGCCTTCTCACGAAGTAGGTAGAAGAAACAGCTGAATCAAATAACACCCACCTGGAATTGGCAAATTAAATACAGCTGGTGAGACAATCAGTGGCTGGAAAGATGGGGGAAGCCCGGAGAACAGTAGGATCAGGGATCTGGGCTGGAGACAGAGAGGGTCATGCAACCGGGTATAGAGGGTCAGAAGGAAACTGTGCTGCACCAAGTCTGCATCCCTTGGGGACATGTATAACACTCGACTGTGGAAGGGGGTCCACAGGGCTGCTGGCTGCTGGGGACTCTAGATCTAAGTCCACAGCCGTGGGATGCTGTGCACAGAAAGGCAGCCTGAAGTTCTGCAAGAGCAGCACAGTGCCAGGGGGAGAGAAACGCGCAGCTGCGTTGTTACTCTGTCTTTATATTTTCCTTGCTTTTACTCGCTAAACCCAGTGCATAGGATCTTTCCATTACAAACACTCACTGAGGCTGCGCTGCAGGGGAAGGTGGTTTTGTGGAAGCTGGAGAGCAAAATAGGGAGAGGCGACCAGGAAGCCAGCTCTGGGACAGTCTGGTCCCTCCAACCATGATCAGCCATTTTTCTCCTGAAGACCAGGCCCTTCCTAGCAGCACAGCTGCTCCCAGCCTTGAGCTCAGGAGGGAAATAAAGATTCTGAATACCCCCAGGGAGCCCTCAGGGACTGGGTTGAGAAGACATTTGGTCCTGGAAACTAATACAGCAACACCGCCACCTAGAACCCATGTCAGAAATAGACACTTGTGTGAATACAACTGAAAGCAGGGAGAAAAACAAAGCGGGCAGATTGATCCCACCTGCCTGAAACCAAGGCTGTGGAGTCGGACACAGAGGAACAGTGGGTCGCTGGGAACTTCCACAGGGTGCTGACTACCTAACAGGAAACTGGGACATGGCAGACAGAACAGCAGAGAGGAGTCTTAAACCAGCTCCCATGGGATGTTAAAACTCAGCTGAAGTGAATGACACTTCACTACTTCACTTTTTTATTTTTTATCTTTTACTTAAGAAATTAATTGTTTTTCTTTATTTTATTTTTTAAATTATTTTTATTTATCATTATTATTTTTTTAACCTTTTATTTTTTGGATTAGTGTTCTACATTCTATTTTTATTTTTTATCATTATTTTACTTTATCTCATTTTTTTCCTCTTTGTCAACTTTTTCTTCCTCATTTTTCCTACTTTTTCTCTTCTCCTGTTCCTGCATTAGTTTTTCTCTCTCCTTTCTTTTTTTTTAAAATATATTTTATTGATTTTTTACAGAGAGGAAGGGAGAGGGATAGAGAGTTAGAAACATCCATCAGAGAGAAACATCAATCAGCTGCCTCCTGCACAACTCCCACTGGGTATGTGCCCGCAACCAAGGCACACGCCCTTGACCAGAATCGAACCTGGGACCTTTCACTCCGCAGGCCGACGCTCTATCCACTGAACCAAACCAGTTAGGGCTCTCTCCTTTCTTTTTATTCCTTGTTAAAAATTGATCTTTTTTATCTGCTTTATTGATGATTTACTATTATAGTAGTTTCAGTTGGCTTACTCATATATCTAATTTCCTCTCCCCTGCTCCAAGTCCATGCACCCTTCTCTTTTCTCTTTTTTCGCTAGCCAATTTTTGTTGTTGTTGTTGTTTGTTTGATTGTTTGTTTGTTTTTATGCTTTTGTTTTTCCTCTCCTCATTTGCTCTCTTCTTTTACTAATAGCTTAATTAATTTCACTCACCAAACTCAGGCCTATCTGCTCTCTACTCTATTCTCCTTTTCCAAAAATATAAGAATATGTAGATAGATTAAAGAAAGGTGAATTTTTAATAAATATGTATTTTTAATGTATATATATTTTAATTATTATTATTTTTTATTTTTTTATTGAGTATTTTGGGTTTTATTTTAACCTTTCTTCAGATACACTCATTCTCTTTCTACCTCCTCTATACTGAATTGTGGCCATTCCCCCATTCATTCAATTCTTTTACCTTACATTCTGGAAATAAGCTCTGCCTCTTCAGATTCAGTCCCCCCCTTTTTTTCTGGGTGTTTGTTGTTTGCATTTTTTTGGTTTATTTGTTTTGTGGAGTTTTCTCCCCATATATGTATATTTCCCCCTTTTTTCTTCTTTTTCTTTTCTCTCCTACCTTTTTATCTTTTCTTAATATCATTTTTGTGCTCTTTTCTCTTCCCTAATTCTCTTTACTCTGGTCATCACCTTTATTTAGGGTTATTGGTGTCATAAATACATCTGTGTTTTGTTCCCTCTGTATTGTGTTTTATCGAGTTGTCTTTTGTGCCTTTTGGTCAACGTGCTAGAGAGTGAGCCACATAACCAGATATCCTGAGAGTAACAAAAAATGGGGAGACAAAGAAATAGCCCCCATACAGAAAGATAAGGAGGTATCACCAAAAAAGGAATTAAATGAAATGGAGGCAAACAATTTGTCAGAGAAAGAATTCAGAGCAATGGTCATAAGGACGCTGGAAAGGATGGATGACAAATTCAACAACATGTGTAAAAATCAAGAGGAAATGAAGAAGAACCAAGAGGAAATGAAGAATGACAAAGCTGCAATAAAGAACATAATAGAAAGCATCAATAGTATCCCAGAAGAAGCTGAGGACCGCATCAGCGAGCTAGAAGACAAAATAGGAAAACACACCCAAGCAGAGCAGCAACTGGAAAAAAAGAAAAAAAACTTAAAAAGCAGGAGGGGAGCCTAAGGGAGATTTGGGACAACATGAAACAAAAAATACCATCTCACACCTGTCAGAATGCCTATCACCAACAAATTAACAAATGACAAGTGCTGGCGAGGATGTGGAGGAAAAGGAACTCTCCTGCACTGCTGGTGGGAATGCAGACTTGTGCAGCCACTGTGAACAGTATGGAGTTTCCTCAAAAAAACAAAAATGGAACTTCCATTTGACCCAGTGATCCTACTTTTAGGAATATATCCCAAGAAACCAGAAACACCAATCAGAAAGGATATATGCATCCCTATGTTCATAGCAGCATAATTTACCATAGCAAAGATTTGGAAACTGCCTAAGTGCCCATCAGCAGATGAGTGGATTAGAAAACCATGGTACATCTACACAATGGCATACTATGCTGCTATAAAAAATAAGGAACTTAAACCATTTGCAACAGCATGGATGGACCTGGAGAGCATTATGCTAAGTGAAATAAGCCAGTCAGGTGAAGATAAATATCACATGATCTCACTCAAATGTGGGATTTAATGAATAACATAAACTGATGAACAAAAATAGATCCAGAGACAAAGTAACACTGAACAGACGATCCAACTTCAGAGAGAAGACAGGGGAGGGGAAGGGGGTTAGAGATCAACCAAAGGACTTGTATGCATACATATTAGCATAACCAATGGACACAGACACTGGGGCAATCAGGGCTTGTCCAAGGGGTGGGAGTGTCCGGGGTGAGGGGGTGCCAATCGTGAAAAAAGGAGACATATGTAATATTTTAAACATTTAAAAAAATTGTTTTCTTTTTAATGTTCTAATTGGGTGTTCTGTGCTACTTTATCTTCCAAATCACTTATTTGAATCTCTGCCTTATCTAATCTACTATTGAATCCCTCTAATGTAGTCTTCTTTTCAGTTAATGTATTCTTCACTTATGACTGATTCTTTTTAGGTTTTCTATCTCTGCTATTTTTGTTTCTTATCTCTTTGTTAAAGACCCCACTGAGTTTATCTACTCTTTCCCAAGTTCACTGAACATCCTTATAGCCAGTATTTTGAACTCTGCATCTGATAGATTGCTCCTCTGTATTTTGTTTAGTTTTATTTGTTTTCTGGAGTTTTGTTCTGTTCTTTAATTTGGGACATGTTTCTTTGTCTCCTCACTATGGCTGCCTCCCTTGTTTGCTTTTATGTCTCCCAGTCTTGCTGGAGTTTCCTTATGTAATTGGGTCCTATGGGGCCCATTGGTGAAGTCTCCCTAGTAACATGAACTGGGTGTATTACTTTTGTGGGTTGTGTGTGATCTCCTGTTGCGGCTGAGCCTTGATTGTTGTCATGTCAATGGGATGATTGGCTGTGAGGACTGGCCATGACTACAGTGGAGGAGCTATTGTGAAGGGGCTGACCCCAGGCAGCAGGATTCACTTTAACAATGCTCTGGTGCCTGCCAAGTTTGCACTTTGGGTATGTCCTTTGGAGAAGTGGTTGAGTGGTGCTCTGTTGAGGTTTAAAGTTGGCCCCTGGGTGTGTTGGTTCTGGGTTGTCCTGGGAGAGGCTTTGGTGCAAGCCAAGTTCAGCTACAGCCTATGTTGGGCCCAAGGCCAGTTGGTATGAGGTACAAAGTGATCTGCAGATGGTTACCACTTTTGCTGGGCTTAGTGGTGCCTGGAAGAGGCTGAGCTGTGAACCAAGTCTGGCTGGGTTTGCAGCCAGTTAGCAAGAGTTACAGAGCTTGCTGGGGCTGAATGCCACATGTTTGGGGTTTGTGGACATTTGAGAGATTTGGCATGAGCCAAGTTAGTCTGCTTGTATGGAAAGCCACTGGAAACATCTTGAGTTGCCCTGCCTGTTGGGAGGGGTGGGGGTCTCAGGGAATCACCATGGCCGGTAAACAGTGCTAGCCAGGTTGATGGAGACTTGGTGCCCATCTGACCCTGCAGGGTGGGTGGTGGGGGGATTCAATAAGGGAAAAATGGCTTCTAGTAGCATTTCTCTCTGGGAGAAAGCTGCTCCTCCAGCCCTTCTTCTGAAGGTGAAAATTTAATTCTTCCTTGGATGTCACTGGTGCTTTCTGAGGTACTCCTCCCGTGCTGGAGCTCAGAGCAAGTGAGTCCATCAGTGAGCAAGTCTGTGGGGTGAGACTTTCAGAAAGAATGCCAACAGTCCTCATCTCATTAGCCACTATCCCCATTATTTTTCCCAGGCAGAAGTTCTGGAGACTTCTTTTTCTGGCACTTGAACCCTGGACTGAGGAGCCTGGTGTGGGTGTAGGACCCCTCAATTCTCATGGGGGACCTCCACAGGAGAGATTTCCTCCCAATTTTTGACCATTAATGTGAGTGTGGGAGCAGCCTGTTCCACATATCTACCTGTCCTACCAGTTTTGTAGTGGTTTCTTTTGTATATCTTTAGATATGAGAATTCTCTTCAGCTAGATTTCTGTCAGTTCTCAATGACAGTTGTAGTTTTGATGTGGTCATGGGAGGAAGCAAGCACGGCCTCCTAGTCCTAGTTTTGATGTGTTCATGGAAGGAAGCAAGCACAGCCTCCTAGTCTACCAACTTGAACAGAAGTTTATTTTTTGTTCTTAAAACACTCTCTTTGAAGAAGTGTCTATTTAGCTCCTTTGCCTATTTTTTAATTGGATTGTTTGAGTTTTTTTGGTGTTGAGTTTTATGTTACTTATATATTTTGGATATTAACCCCTTATTAGAACATGGATGGACCTGAAAAGTATTACACTAAGTGAAATAATCCAGTCAGGGAAAGACAAGTACCAAATGATTTCACTTATATGTGGAGTCTAATGAACAAAATAAATGAACAACAAAAAATATAGAAATAGACTCATAGATACAAAGAACTGATACAGACATGTGTCGGCGGGGTGGGGGTTGGGGAGTGAAGACCTGGGTAAAATGGTAAAAAGATTAAGCAAAAAAAAGCAAAACTCATAGACACAGACAACAATATGATGATTACCAGAGGGAAAGGGGAATAGGGAAGGGTAGAAGAGGGTAAAGAAGGGGATAAATGGTGACAGAAGGAGATGATTTGGGGTGTGAACATACAATGCAAGATACAGATGATGTATTATACAATTGTATACATGAAATCTATATAATTTCATTAGCCAATTTTATTACCCAATTAATTCAATAAAAAAATAAAAACCTACTAGGGCTTCTTTCCTACTAGAAAAAGCTGAGCTAGCAACCCTAAACAATCTCAAAGGAGTCCTTTAGCCTCAGTTATATTTTTCAAATAATAGTATTTGGACTTTTATTCTCCTTCCCACTCAGCCATATCCTGAACTAGACATTTTGCCCCTCTCGACCCTATTCCTACTTCATGTCCAGTTCAGCTCATTTCTGATTTGTGGCTCTAACCTTGGACCCATTATGTTTTCACAGAAATTGATTCGGTCCTTTTGGTGTTAAGCTGAGAAGACTTACTTCATCAGTACATCATGGTTGTTAGATGCAGTCTACACTTAAAAATGGAGGTCTCTTGTGGGTAGCAAGGCCATCATTTCACCCAAGGAAATTAAAATCTGCATGTGAAAACAGTCACAAATTCACACCTCAGACTTTAGCCTTTTTTACTGACCTGCACTGTTTGGTCCACTGATTTCTTACAGAATCAAAAAATAAAATAAAATAAATGAGGGCTTATAGATGTTAGAGGTCGTTTACACCAAGAGGTTTTGTATTAAGTGGAGGTGCTGCAGTAACAAATTACCACACACTTAGTAACCTAAAGCAATGTAACTCATTCCTTTGCATTTCTGTAGGTCAGAATTCCAACACAGGCCTCGGGGGCTAAAATCAGGTGTTGCAGGACTGTGGTCCTTTCCAGAGGCTTGAGGAGAATATCACTTTCTTGTAATTTCCAGCTTATAATGACTTCCCACATTCCTTGGCTTTTGTCTCCTTCTTTGATCTTCAAAACAAGCTATATACTTCTCTGATCATTCACCAATAGTTGTATTTGCCTCTACTCTGACCTCAATCTGGATAGGTTAAAGGTTCATGTGATTAGACTGGGCCCACTCAGGTAATCCAGTATACCTCCATTTTTCTTTCTTTAAATCTTTCCCCAAGGACATTTTTCCATTGATTTTTAGAGAAAGTAGAAAAGAGAGAAGGAAAGACAGAGAGAAACAACATCAATGTGAGAGAAGCACATCTATTGTTTGCCTCCTGCATGAGCCCTGACCAGGGCCTGGGCCATGGAGGAGCCTGCAACCAAGGTACCTGCCCTTGACCAGAATAGAACCTGGGACCCTTCGGTCTGCAGGCCAAGTCTCTATCCACTGAGCCAAACCAGCTAGGGCAACCTCCATTTTCGATGGTCCTTAATTTTACTCTTATCTGCAAAATTCCTATTTCCATGTAAGAAAGACAACATTGTCACAATTTCTGGGGATTAGGACTCAGGTATTTTTGGATGGTTAATATTTTGCTTATCACAGCTTCAATTAATAGCTTAGAAAAGTATTGAATAGAAAGGAGTTAAAAAAGTAAATCTCTTTAAATGCTGCAAATAAAACACTAGAAATATTTTATCAGATGAAATTCCACTGGGTGGGGTTTCATCCTCTGAGGGTAATGGAGTACAGTGGTTGAGTGCATGGTTTCCAGTTGACTACTTCACAGGGTGTAACTGCCATCACTCGTGAACCAATATTAATGCATTATTATTAACTAAAGTCTACACTTCATTCAGATTTCTTTAGTCTTTACTTAAATATTCTTTTGCTGTTTCAGGATCCCAACCAGGTTTTCACAAAACATTTAGTTTTCATGTTTCCTTAGGCCAGTGGTTCTCAACCTTCCTAATGCTGCAACCCTTTAATACAGTTCCTCATGTTGTGGTGACCCCCAACCATAAAATTATTTGCGTTGCTACTTCATAACTTTAATTTTGTTACTGTTATGAATCATAATGTAAATATCTGATATGCAGGATATATTTTCATTGTTACAAATTGAACATAATTAAAGCATAGTGATTAATCACAAAAACAATATGCAATTATATATGTGTTTTCTGATGGTCTTAGGTGACCCCTGTGAAAGGGTCGCTCGACCCCCAAAGGGGTCGCGACCCACAGTTTGAGAACCGCTGCCTTAGGCTGTCAGACTTTCAATTTGATTAGTATAATAGGTTTTGGGGAGCAAGACCACATAAGAGAAGTGCCATTCTCATCACCTCATATCCATGTATATATTATCAAGAAAACCTTCTCCATGGTGGATGCATAGAGCTCTGATAAAGTCTTTTCCTTGGATCATAGACCTTTGTTATGCAGAATGCTATGAGTGTATTTCACAATGGGTACTTTTTCATTCCCCTTGCCAGAATCCAGAGAGCTTAGAATTTTCACAATGAGAAACTGAAGAGGCAAAGGTCATGTAAATACAGGTTTGGGCAAAAGTAGGTTTACAGTTGTGAGTACACACGAAACAAAAAATTTATTCTTGTATTATTATTTATTAGCTAGAGGCCCGGTGCATGAAATTCACACACAGGGGAGTGTGTGTGTTGGGGGGGTCCCTCAGCTCAGCCTGCACCCTCTCGAAATCTGGGACCCCTCAGGGGATGTCCGACCGCCGGTTTAGGCCCAGCAGGGATCGGTCCTAAACCGGCAGTTGGACATCCCTCTCACAATCTGGGACCACTGTCCCCTAACCGCTGTCCTGCCTACATGCCTGATTGCCCCTAACCACTCACCTGCCTGCCTGATCCCCTAACCACTGGCCTGCCTGCCTGCCTGATTGCCCCTAACCATTCACCTGCCTGCCTGATTGCCCCTAACCCCTCTGCCTGCTTGCCTGATCGTCCCTAACCACTTGCCTGCCTACCTCATCACCCCTAACTGTCTCTGCCTCAGCCCCCACTGGCACAGCTTCATATGGAAGGACATCCAGAATGACGTCCAGAAGGTCGTTCAGCTATCCAGTCTAATTAGCATATTACGCTCTTATTATTATAGATTATCGCATTATTTTCCATATGAACAACAGTAAATCCACCCTGAACACATGCCTCTCTAAGCCTGTGGAATCAGAAATTTCTTAATCTCATTCTATACCACCCTATGTTTTCAGCAGTTTGTCAAAGTTGTCATATAAGTGACCTGTCAGTTTATGGCTCCTTGGAAGCAGAGCTCAGCTGTCTTTCCAGATTTCTGTTGTAATCTCACTTCTCTGATGGGTCTGAGAAAAATTGATTTTCAATTTTTTCATATTTTTTCCTGTTGTAAAGCAGAAGTGATCACTTCTAAGCTCTTTATATGTTAGGGATACTATTCAATCTCCAGATAACCTGCACTATGTATCCTACCTTCACCACTCAACAACCAGTCTGAAAAGGGCACCAAAGTCTCTTAATTGTCCAATGTCTTTAAGTATCTTAATATGACACTGTTCTCTATTTTTTAAATTGTGTTGGTCACTTTTTTATTATAAGGTTTAGAGAAATATTTATGTATTTTAGATACAAGTATTTTATCAGACATGTGATTTAAATTTTTTCCCAGCATTCCCTTAGTGACTTTCAAAGAACAGAAGTCTTCATTTTGATGAAGCCCAATTTCTCAATGATTATCTTTGATGCATTATGTGTTTGGGACATAGCTAAGAAAACTTTAATAAAATGTGACAAAATTTTATTTTGTGCTTTTTTCTTTATATTTTTAAAATCAGATTAAACATTAGGTGTATAATTTTAGTTTGTTTATCTGCTTATTTTATTTGTGGTGTATATTGCTAGTTATGGATTGAAGTTCATGTTTTTCATATGTGGTTATGTAATTTTTTCACAATCATTTGCTCAAAATACTATTCTCTTTCCATTGAATTGCTTGTGCTTCATTGTCAAATTTAATTAACCTTATATGTGTGAGTTTATTTTTAAACTTTTTATTTTGTATCATTGATCAATTTGTTTATCTTTATTTTAAGGATTTCATGTCTTTATTTCTGAAGTTTTATAAAAAGCTTTACTATCAGGTAGTGTATACTCTTCATGTTTGTTTATTTTCAGAGATGTTTTCTATATTTAGGTCCTTTGAATTTATACAAATTTTAGAACCAATTGTCAATTTGCACCCCCAAAAAATCCTACTAGAATTTTGATTGAAATTGCATTGCAGCTACAGATCAATTAGGATAAAATTGACATAATAATATTCAATCTTCCAATCCATAAGCAATGTATATTGCTTCACGTATTTAACTCTTCTTCAATTTATCTCAGCATATGTTCTAAATCAAAATTAGTATAGCTGTTTTAAAATGTTTGTCTACTAATTCCAACATCTGGATCATCTTGAGTCTGTACTGATAGCCTTAAATCTTGGATCATATTTTCCTATTTCTTTCTATACCTAGTATGTCTGGAATATATGTTAGATATTATCGATGTACTAGTGGCCCGGTGCATGGATTTGTGCACATTAAAAGGAAATTAATTAGATGAAATATTTTAATATCTCTACTTGTCCTTTCTCTATAATAGAAATGTCAGAGATGAAAGAAAATTAGTAAAATGTATATGAAAATCTATACATATATAAAAGCCTAAGTGACCGGCTGACCAGCCAGTGGCTATGGTGTGCACTGACAACCAGGGGGAAGACGCTCAATGCAGGAGCTGCCAAACAACGACAACTTTGCAGAGTGCCCTATTGCATTCTGGGACCCCTTGGGGAATGTCGGACTGCCAGTTTCAGCCCAATCTCCACAAGCCAGGCCAAGGAACCCCACCTGATGGAGGGATCCCGCTCATTCTTCGGATGCCCTTAGAACCCCCTCCCCCGTGGTGCCACCCCACTGAGGAGGGACCGCGGGAGGTTGGCTCCAGGGCTGTCCAGCCCCGTCTCACCCAGACCCGCCCTGCCAGCCACCTTCTAATTAATTTACTTTCGATGTGCACAAATCTGTGCACCAGACCTCTAGTAATATATACATTGATTAATAAATAAACAATAAGAACATGATATAACAACAACAAAGACATGATATAAAAACAACAAAAACATGATATAAAAAAATTGATAAAATCAATAACTGATAAATTGATTGAACATATTCTAATATCTCCCTATATACCACATTAAGAGTAAAAACTCTTTCAAAGTGCTTGACTAATTTCCCTTGTGATGAAGTATTTACAACTTTAACTTTAATGTCACTCGCTCTTCGAACTTAAAGGAAAGCAACATATAACTGCCCATGTCTGAAAATGGGTTCAGGTAGGAATATTCCTAGTCTGTCTAGAGTTTGTCCTTGTGATTTATTAATAGTCATCACAAATGCTGTCATCAGGGGAAACTGTCTTCGAATTAATTTAAATGAGAGGCCAGTGTCATAAGGGGACAAATCAAATCTTGGAATCAGAACAACCTCTCCTTCTGTAGATCCTGTTAATACTTCAGCTTTGATTATGTTAGTTCACAATCTTTTGATAATAAATCTAGTACCATTACAAAGACCCCATTTGCTATTAAGATTTCTCAGTAGCATGATGATTGCAACTGCTTTCAATTTTAATTTATGACACAGCATTCCCGGAGGAGTAATACTATTAACACTTGGAGTGCGGGAAACGAGTTAAGTCGGCTCGCGTGAATTGCGCGTACTCCGCGGGAGCCGTCTTTAACTCGGTTCATATAGATTTGCGGTGGAGTGCGGGAAACGTGTAAACTCGGGCCGATTGTAACTGCGTATTACCAAATATTTGTTTGTAATCCACCCTTTTGGTGGATGGAACAAAACCAAAAGACAGAGCCATCTTATATTTTGGCGGGAAATTCACCCGCACTCTTAAGAAATTTGATGGGAAAATTTTCTTTTTCGGCATCATCCACTGAATCGATGGAATCATCACTCAAATGGTACGTTGTGCCAATAGTTGGTCTTCAAACATATACTGTTGACAACGTCACTGTCTTTCAATTTCAGAATGTCAACAAAAATAACCAAATTCCTGATCGACAATGACAGATTGAAACACATGTATGCGATTGGCTCCGGCGAGAGCTTTATGTGTATTGAGCATGCACGAGTCAACGTTTATTTTTGAGTTGCCAATGCACATCATATGTACCAGCCAGTTGTTCAGTCAGACAGTCGGACAGATGGTCGGTCACTTAGGCATATATATATATATATATATATAATGTAGTTTAGGCTCAAAATTATACTAGGTTTCTCTGAAAAAATGTTTTTTCAAACTCCAAATTTTGTCTTTCTTGCAGCAGAATTTCTCTGTTTCTTTGGTCCTTAGCTGGGTTACTTGATGTCTTCCCCACACAAACATATTAGGAGTCAGTATTCAATTTAGGCAGACATTTTTATGAAAATTTGGGGCACCAGTTTATGACTCTTTCTGTGATTTTTTTTTCCTCTTTCATTTCAGCTGCTGGTTTATCCCAACCTCTCTTCTCTTATTCTTCAAACCAGTAAGACTGGGCTTATTTCCTCACTAAAAAGTGGAATAAGTAAGGATATCAGTTGCTCACCATGACTGTTCCTTTAAGCCAAGTGTAGACTGCCATCCAGTGTCTGCTTACTTTTCATTGTTTTCCAATGCTTTCAAGTAGTTTTTATTTATATTTTCTAGAGGCTATAATTTTTATCTGAATGCAAGTTAGTATAAAAGAGTTTATTACTGCATTAGTTTGCAACATATACTTAATCTCAACTGGGAACAACTACTTCATTATGTGCATCTATGCCACATTTATAAAAACAACAACTATGACCTCAAATAACTAAAATCCACAGTCTAACCTATTGACTGCCATGAAACTTACCACATTTATAAATACCCTGTCATAACAGAGAAAAGTGGCTTAGCTGTATTAAAAGATTTCTCAGTGGTACCAAACTGTGAGCTACTGCTTTATTAATAACCTGTGCCACAGGACTGGTTTTGAATTTTAAAATAATCATGATTCTAGAAAACATTATTGGTTAGTTAGTGTGTTTCAAGTACTGTACTTAGCACTTTATCTGTATTATCGCATTTAACATTAAAAAAACTATATAATATGAGAGATGCTTGACCTGATTATAAAGGAGGGTAATTATCCTCCTGTCCACAGTGTCATACCTAGTAAGTCACTGAGCTGGTTTCCAAACAAGACCCTTGGATTCTAAGGAGCGTAGGCTTAAAAAGCCTGCGCAATGCAAAGAGCCTTAGAAGAACAGTCACCAGGGAGGTAATTGCTTATGATGACTGCAGTCTAAATGGTTTTTAATATCCTACCATTGAGAAACTCTTTGTCCCCTTTATATGTGACAAAAGGGTTATAAAACTGTAAACTTCACTTTGCTTGCTATATGATTGCCCAGCAAGTGGAAAGTCTTTTTAAGAACTCGTGAGGAGGAAATGATCTAGCACAAAATCCCTCATCAGCTTCACACAGAAGGCAAACGCTTTAGAACAAATGCATTTTGCTGTAAACAGTTCCATTATTATCTGCGATCCTTTCCCAGTGGGTAAAATGTTACACAGCCATACATTTGTATTCACCATACACTTCTGATGAAACGTTAACATTGTTCAAAAGTCAAAAGGCCCATTTTTTGAATAGCAACTGGACAGAAATAGGTGACATGATGTTTATTATGTCTGAGGACAAAATACAAGTAATATTTAAATCTTGGTTATAAATGTTCTATCCCCAAATTTTAGACTTAAAGATGGAACCACAGAGATCAAATTGCCCATCTTGCTTAACTGGCAGGTGAAGAAATTCAAGCTCAGAAAAGTTAAGTGGTTTATTTAGGGCCTCAGCCAATTATTGACAAGGCTGAGAATAGAACACAGGTGTCTTAAATACTTTTCTGAGGCTGACTTGAGGCACTAACATAAACATTTAATTAAAATTGAATTATTATTTGTTTCTCTTAATCTCAGCCAGAGATATACTCCCTGTGGCTACTACCAAAATCTTAAGTAGTCCTGAATTTCTTTCTTTTTCACTTCATAAATCACTTATTTATGCTTGAAAGAATGTATTTTATCTATTCATTTGTATTTTGTTGTCTGTTTTTGAAAACTGAAATGCAAGGTTCTTAAAGGCAGGAGCTTTATTTATCTTGCTTACCACTATTTCTAGAGGGATGGCAAATCATGATGGTTTGAGACTGAGTTTTGCTGGATGTGGAGTTTTCAGCACTACCACCAAGAATGTCCTGAGAAAAACTGGAATGAGATGGTCATCCTATCAGGACCTCTGCATACAGTTTCCCAAGCTATGCATTTCACTTTTCCAAGGAGTACCATTAACCGCAGAATTCTTATAAATTTACTCATTGCCAGGCATATTTGAAAGATGGCAGCATTTACAAATAGCTGCTGTTTAAACTGGATAGTGCTAGTTCTATCCTCATTTTAATGGGCAGCATGTTATACTGGGGGCACTCAATTAGCATCCATTGCTGGACATACCTGTTAAAATTATAGCAAAAAGGTATAATATGTATTTGTGGTTTCTGATGAGAAGTGATTTATCTATGCACAATTTCTTATATTTGGGGATAAGTAATGTCTTATTGGGAAGGGAGTTGTCTTATGCATTTTAAGATCGCACATACATACACAGATATACACTTATATAGCCTACATACTATGCATATATATTTATATTCATATGAATATATAATAAAACTAAAAAGTTATGGTCATTTATGTGCTATATTATATACATAGACATTATTTTAAACAGCTGTCAATTTATTTCATTTGATTCAAGATTGTCAAATGAAAACAGAAAAAGTACATTAAAAAAACAACAAACATTCTTGGTTTCAGAAAATAGACAGCAAATCCCTTCACTATAAAAATAGGATCCTTTGAAAATGTCTTAGATTACTCTCAACAGAGTGACCATCACTATAATGAGTGAGGCTTGGCAGAACTGCCTTCAACTCCATTCCCCGCTGTGACAAACAACAAACCCTATACTTTGTACCTGCTTGCATTGTTGAGATGAAATTTGTCATGTCACTTCCTATACAGACCCTTATTGTGTTTGTGGTGTGGGACAGCTCTACATAGTCTTCATGGAATTGTAGTTATCAGCTATTCACTGCTATCACAAACCGCAAAATTACTATTTTTTCACAATCATCCACTTCTAATAGTTCTTCCTAGACCCTTCAATGACTAGTTAGGTGTTTGGTAATTTTCTTTAGACCTCAACATCCACTTTGTCCGCGGCCAGACTTCTTTTTTCATTGTTATGAGGGATTTCTTTACAAAAGCCTCTTTAATGCTTTCTTCTTCTTCTTCTTCCTCTTCTTCTTCTTCTTTTTTTTTAAATAGAGGCTATTCTGTGGCTTTGTTAGCTCTTCCTCTTGATCTCCTGATCAAAATTACCCCAACAAACATATTTTGCTTCAATTTCTCCTGGCTTGTATTTTACCTCCTGGTACACTTAATCTATTTAGTCACAACAACATTCTTAACCCACATCAACTGCAAACATCTAAAGTATCTTTGTTTCGCTCTTTAAAAAATTCTTCAAAATGCATTTGGGAAAGGTATAATGCTTTGTGCTCCTATGACTACTTTATGCATAACTTAGAATTTGTCATAAGCCTCCATTTTTAAAGGACTAGTGAGTCTTCCTATAAAAATGAAAAAAATGTGAAATTACTTTTGTTTTACTTTCTTGTTTGGTATTTGCTTCTGGCATCTACTATTAGGTCAGTCATATATTATATCAACACACTCTGCTTGTAGCCAACCTTCAAGAAGCCCTCTATTGAGAATGTTAAGATAATACAAACTGTAACATTATCTCTACATTTTTCATATATAACTAGAGGCCTGGTGCACAAAATTTGTGCACAGCAGGGTCCCCTCAGCTCAGCCTGCACCCTCTCCAATCCGGGACCCTCAGGGATG
>NW_005871309.1:692475-697197 GCF_000147115.1 Myotis lucifugus
TTGTTCAGTATTTTGATCTCTCTCACTAGTTCCCCTGCTTACTGGTCGTATGTAAGCATCTTGTGGTGGCAGAAGAGTTATTTTCTATATTCCTTTTTATTACAGAGTGATGCTCAGCATTTACTCATAAATCATTACTCATAAAAGCCCCAAACAGCACGGGAAAATAAGTAGACAACAGAAAGAGATTCTCAGAAAAATTAGATATTGGAGTTAAACATAAATTTAAAATAAATGTGACTAATACTTTCAAGAAAATAGAGATAAAATGGGGAAGTGGACAGAAATTCCCTGGGTAGCAGGTTCCAGTTGGCCAAAGGCAAGTCTGCATATAAATGAGAAAGCTGTGACCCATGGGAGTACATGTACCAATAAAAGTGTGCTGGGCAGTAGTATTAAGGTTCTCCCGAGAAACAGAACCAATTGGAGATGAGTGTGTATGCGTGAGGCAAAAGCAGGTTTGCAATGGTGATACCTGAAACACAGAGTATATTCTTTTATTATTATTTATTAATTATTACATTATTTTCCAGAAGAATAACTGTAAACACACACACACACACACACACACACACACACACAGAGAGAGAAAGATTGATTTATTATTAATTATGGAGAATGAGATGTCCCAAGATTTTCAGTCAGCAAACTGAGGCCTCAGGAGAGCCAATGGTAGAGTTCCAGTAGTTTCAGTCTGAATCTGAAAGCCTGAGAACCAAGGAAGCCAATGGTGTCAATTTAAGTCTGAAATTCGGCAGCCTTGAGAAACAAGAGCTGATCTTACTGTTTGAATGGAAAGATAAGAGAAGACCATGTCCCAGCTCAAGGCAGTTTTGCAGAGAGTCCCTTCTTACTCAGCCTTTTTTTCCAATCAGGTCTTCAGTTGATTAGGGAGAATAGTCTGCTTTACCAGGTATACCCATCAAATATTACTCTCACCCAGAAACACCCTCACAGACATACCCATAATGATATTCGACCAAACGTTTGGGCACTCTATATAGTCCAGTCAAGTTGACATATAAAATCATGAAATTAACCATTACAGTAGGCAATACAGAATTAAATACATTTGTAGAAATATAAATCATGCAAATAAATCTAGATAATCATAGAATAATGGGATTTAAATATATCAGGATTAAAATACTTGACAAAAATTACATAAAAGTCAGAGGGGTAATGTAATTAATAAGGTCTTTGTATTTTCTGTTAAACCGTAAAGTAATAATGTATAGTAGACTCAATAAGTTAAGGTTCTTTACTTAAATGTGATTTAATCTCCAATTTATAAACAAAATATACAAATAAAGAATGGACATAAAGAAAAAAATGGAAAAATTTCCAGTTATAACAATAAATGTTAACATACCTTCCTCAATAAGGCATAGAATAAATAAAGCAAAATATTCATTTAAGAGCTAATATATTTGAAAAATAAAAATTTATACTTTTTAATCTTATTCTTACTGTTGCCACTAGTACAGATGTCCCATTCCCCTCCCCACTTTACCCACCTCAACCCTGACCCTACATTCTTCTTCCCTCTGGCCACTGTTGTCTGTGTCTGTGGGTTATACATACATGTTATTTGGTTAATCCTTCACCTTATTTTATCCAGTCCCCTCTGACAGCTCTTAGTCTATTCCATGTATCCATGCCTCTTTTTATTTTGTTCAGATTATTCCACATATAAGTGAGATTATATAGTATTTGTTATTCTCTGACAGGCTTATCTAACCTTAGTAGAAATACAAGAGACATTCATATTAAATATAAACAGAAGACTAAAAATTCCATAGGTAAAAAAATCACAGTATATATTAGAAAGATATTTTAAACTAAATGAAACTAAAAACACTACATTTTAACATGGGTGAATTTAGGACAAGAGTCAAGAGAAATATATGTTTATACTAGAGGCCCAGTGCACAAATTTATGCCTGGGTAGGGTCCCTCGGCCTGGCCGGTGATTGGGGCCAATCGGGGCCGTCTTGCCCAGTTCTGATCAGGACCATCTCGCTCAGTCCCAACAGAGACCAATTGGGCCCGGCCGATCGGAGGAAGGGACCATGGGAGGTTGGCCAGCCACAGGAGGTTGGCTGTGGGAGCGCACTGACCACCATGGGCAGCTTCTGAATTGAGTGTCTTCCCCCTGGTGGTCAGTGTGTGTCAGAGTGACTGGTCGACCGGTCATTCAATTGGCCGGTCGTAACGGTCACTTAGGCATATATATATATATATATATATATATATATATATATATATATGAAAAGATTTAAAGAAAAACAGTTTTTAAGTGAGTTAATCTTGTATTAAAATAAACTTTGGATAGAAACTCAAATTAAACCAAAGAAAATAGAAAAAATGGAAGTAATAAATATAGAAAAAGAAATTAATAAAATATAAACTAAAAATAATAGAATAATTCATTAAAAATGGAAGGACCTCTAGTAAAACTGATTTTTAAAAAAAGAATAAAAGCATAAATTACATATACCAGGAATGAAAAAATATACTATTTATAGTATCTAATACCTGGTAATGAATGAAATGTCTATCATATAGATAATAGATAAATAAATTTGTTACAGTTATACAATTACAATAATGCTACATGCCACAACATGTGTGGGTGTCATAGACATGATATCTAGTACAAGAAGAGAAACCAAAATATTGCATATATTATTAAACCAAGAGCTGACAATATTAATTAATCATGTTAGAAGTAAGAATGGGTGGTCTTATCTCTGTGAAGAGAGAGGCATAAAGACCAGAAGGAGATACATAAAAAGTCCTATGATGTAGGTGATTTTGGATTTCTTTTTTCTTTTTTTTTTAAATATATTTTATTGATTTTTTACAGAGAGGAAGGGAGAGGGATAGAGAGAAACATCGATGAGAGAGAAGCATCGATCAGCTGCCTCCTGCACACCCCCTACATGGGGATGTGCCCGCAACAAAGGTACATGCCCTTGACCAGAATCAAACCCAGGACCCTTGAGTCCACAGGCCGATGCTCTATCCACTGAGCCAAACCGGTTAGGGCAGATTTTGGATTTCTTGATTTAAATCCTGGTTATATATTTGTGTTCATTTTATAAAAGTACACCAGTCTGTACACTTTCTGTGTTTTCTCAGTTGTTAAAAATATGATTTGTGCACTCCTCTGTTATGCTTCACTAAAACTATTATTTAATAGGAAATCAACTTGACAGGTTAACAACCATTCTATTTCATTCAGTCTATTGGGCTCTGACTCTTAAAGTCGCACAAGAATCTAAAAAGTTTGCATGGTACCCCCTCCCCCGCAAAAAAGAAATAGGGTAAAGCCATGCCTTTTGTTTATGTTAGTGTCTCTCTTTACCTCTTTTCCATATGCTAAATCTTTCAGCTCTGTCTGAGTTTTATCTGATGTCATCTGTTGAAAACATATTAAACCATTTAAAAGAAGGGTCTGTTCTCTCCCATTCTTGCTTTCAGACCCTCATCATGTGCTATCCAATCCCAGAGGTAACCAAAGGGGATACTCTCTCTAGATTCCTGTCTGTAAATCACATATAGGTCTCATTTTCTTTTCTGTCATTTTCTGCCATTTTCTTTCCTCTCTTCTGAGTGGAGCAACTGGCTCCTTGTAAATCATTATTGTCATGTTCTCTTCTTCCCATTTTTGTAGGGCTCCCCCAAACAAAATCTAAATGAATGCAAATTCTGAAGGCGCTTTCTAATTTAATTCTTCAACCCATATCTTATTAAAGTATTTTGACCAAAGAAGAGGAAATTGAAATTATATCTTGAAAGGCAGAAGGCAAAATATTTCTATTTTTTCAAATTTCTTAAAATTAAGCTGAAATAAGTAAACAAGTACTTTTAAATCCCAACAAAATAAAAATGATTTAAGATTGATAATTTGAAGTATGACATACTGTGGAAGATTCTTCAGTGGTTTCTGCACAAATGCCAATTTTCTGCAGGAACAGACCCAATAACCTTGTCCACTTTGCCATCATTGGTTGGACTCAAGTTGGGAAATTAGATACTACTAGAGGCCCAGTGCACAAAATTTGTACGCTGGGTGGGGAATCCCTTAGCCTGGCCTGTGCTCTCTTGCAGTCTGGGACCCCTCAGGGGATGTCTGCCTGCCAGCTTAGGCACAATCCCAGGGGGATCGGGCCTTCGCTGGCAGTCAGACATCCCTCTCGCAGTCTGGGGCTCTTGCAGTCTGGGACCCCTCACTCCTTACCGCCCACCTGCAGCGGAGTCAAGATAGGCTCCCGCCACTCCCACTGTGCTTGTCAGCCATGAGCCTGGCTTCTGAGTGCAGGGGCAGTGGTGGGAGCCTCTCCTGCCTCTGAGGTAGCACTAAGGAGCAGCGAGCCTGGCTTTTGGCTGAGCGGCACTCCCACAGGGGGAGCACACTGACCACCAGGGGGCAGCTTCTGCATTGAGTGTCTGCCCCCTGGTGGTCAGGGTGACCAAAAAAAAATGGGTATTTTTGCGGCTTGGTCGATTTTGCTTTTAAACTTTATCCTATCTAATAAAAAACAAAAAGGGAAATTAAACCATACCTCCTCTACGCTTCCCATTTGGCTAATCAGGTGTTATGCAAATTTAAACAAAGATGGTGGTTAATTTGCATACACAGGCTCCAAGCAGTGGAGTGAAGCCAAACAGCCCTGAAGCCGCCGAGCAGCGAGGCCTCACCGCCCCGGGATCAGC
>NW_005871309.1:697297-701742 GCF_000147115.1 Myotis lucifugus
GCTCTGTGTGTGACAGAGTGCGGGGCACAACCTCCCTATTCGCCCTGCTCTGTTGTGACAGGGGAAGGTGCCCCAACCCCCTGATTGACCCTGCTCTGTGCCTGATAGGGGGGAGCTCCCCAACCCCCTGATTGGCCCTGCTCTGTGTGTGACAGGGTGCGGCGCCCCAACCCCGCCATGGGCCCTGCTCTGTGTGTGACAGGGTGGAGCCGCAACCTCCCCATCGGCCCTGCCCTGAGTGTGACAGGGGGGAGTGCCCCAACCCCCTGATCGGCCCTGCTCTGTGTGTGACAGGGGGGAGCTCCCCAACCCCCTGATTGGCCCTGCTCTGTGTGTGACAGGGTACGGAGCCCCAACCCCCCTGATGGGCCCTGCTCTGTGCGTGACAGGGGGCAGCTCCCCAACCCCCCTGATGGGCCCTGCTCTGTATGTGACAGGGGTGGTGCCACAACCCCCTGATCCGCCCTGTTCTGTGCGTGACAGGGGGTGGCGCCGCAACCTCCCCATCGACCCTGCCTTGAGTGTCACAGGGGGAGGCGCCCCAACCCCCCAATCAGCCCTACCCTGAGCGTGACTGAGGGTGGCATCACAACCTCCTGATCCGCCCTGCTCTGTGCATGACAGGGGGCGGTGCCCCAACTCCCCAATTGGGCCCTGCTCTGAGCCCGACCAGGGGCTGTGGGGCAGGCACCTAGGGATTGGGCCTGCCCTCTGCTACCCGGGAGCGGGCCTAAGCCAGCAGGTCGTTATTTCCCGAGGGGTCCCAGACTGTGAGAGGGCACAATTGGGGCTGAGGGACACCCCCGCCCCCGCCAGTGCACAGATTTTTGTGCGCCGGGCCTCTAGTTATTATATAAGATTCCTTGATTTCATAATTATAATCAAGTAATTCTAATTTACTTCGAATAGTTTTCTTGACTGAGTTATGAACTTGGGAGGTTGAGGGTGGCTATCACTAGCCTGATATTTCAAAGGAAATATAGAGAAACTTATTCTGAAAAAGAAAAAATAAAGAAAGTGGTATACATAAAATGGGAAAAATGGTTCTCAACCTTCCTAATGCCGCGACCCTTTAATACAGTTTCTCATGTTGTGGTGACCCCCAACCATAAAATTATTTTCGTTGCTACTTCATAACTGTAATTTTGCTACTGTTATGAATTGTAATGTAAATATCTGATATGCAGGATGTATTTTCATTGTTCGTGACCCACAGGTTGAGAACTGCTGAATTAGGCAATGGCAGCTTCTAATTCTAGCTCTTTCCTGAAAGCCAGCTATGATCTGAATTGTGATTTATTCTATAAATTCATTGAAATGTCTATTATAAATTCTACCTTTTGGTTTAAATTAGCCCAAATTGTTTTTCTTTTACATGGAAACAAAAACCTTCACATTATATCAATATCAACTAATAGCATCCTTTATTTTAGTTATTAAAAACAAGCAAACAAAAACTGGACAGTGTCCATAGAAAGCTAGTACTGAAATGTAGCTATGGATGTATGGAGCTAGTATTTATATCCCCAAACACTAGAAATCAATAACTTGTGTGAAATAAAACGACAAAACTCACACATGATGGATCACAGTAGCTATCAAAAGAAATAAACTTAATGGACTGGTGTCTCTAAATTACAAACATAAGTCAAAGGGAACAGAATACATTGCAGTTGAACAAAGGTGAGTCTATTAGCTCCATGGAACAAGGAAGTGAGCAGAGCATGGACTTGGGGTGGGGAAGTAATGGGATCATTAAGAAGGTGTTAGGACAGGTTTCTTATAAAGTTTGTGCTTTTGTTTAGTGATTGGGAGAGAGTTCAAGAAAGTATAGTTTTGTTCTGGATAGGATGTTGTCAGAAAAAGAAGTGGTGATTATATGATTATCTTAATAATTTTATCTAGGAGTTGGGAAGGAACTACAATTGCAATTTCTAGAAAAGCAGCAGTTACTTATGTTAGTTGGGAGAAAAGGAGGTTTGGTCATTTGTGTTTGACAATGCTTTTGTTTTCGTCTTTGCTGAAACATGATCATGGATTGCTCCTGTTTCATGTTGGCCTCATGTTAGTCTCCGTGTAGCCTTGTCTAATGTTAATTGATGTATTCCACAAGTAAAGCATGAACTAACAGTCATCAGGGGCTGTTTTTTTTGTTGTTGTTCTTGTTTTGTTTTGTTTTGTTTTGTTTCTCCCTCAATGCACATATGTGAAATGTAATGACAGTTTTGTTGAATGTGCAGGAAATCCATATCCTAGACAATAGTACTAATACATTCAGAAAGGGGAAATTTTGTTTGCTATTTCCCTCTGTATAACCAAGTAAATAAATTGAAAAGATCTCTATCTCCATACCAATAGAAACTATCTATAACAAGCACATCTTTGAAAGCATTCCTATGCTCACAGAAAACAAAAGGAAACAACAACAGCAACACCACCAAACAGTGAGCTTACACCAATCAGTTAGTGTTGCAAAGTAGACTTATGTCTAATATCCATTGTCTCATTCTATAGAAATAGAAGTCCAAAATGTTTGGTTGGGTCCAGGACAAAGTGACTATTACTCAGGTTTATTTTGAGAGACATATGGCCATATGATTAAGTTTGATCAATGTTATAAGTGCCATGTGGTCAAGTCTCAGAACCTTCAAGAGATATTGGAATGTGTTCCTTGCCCTCTTCTGTTTGCCTTCCTCCCTCAGCTACAAGGTATGTGGAAGGAAACACCTGGAGACCTAAGGTAAAAACCACATATGGAAGATGGACAGGATTGAGGGAGTGGATCTCGGAGACCCAGGAGAGCAATATCAGTCTCAGACTCTCTGGGCATCTATACTAATAAAAGGGTAATATGCTAATTAGGGTGGACGTCTTCCAGACGACCTTCCAGACGTCCTTCCAGACAAAGCTGCAGTGGCTGTGAGAGTCGAGGCTCAGGCAGCCGTGGGCAGCTGCGAAGGGCCGAGGCGTGGCTGCGAAGGGCCCAGGCTCAGGCGGGCAATGGCAGTAGCAGCGGGGTAATGGGGGCGACGCCTTCCCCTGATCTGCCAGGTTACCTCCTGCAGAGGGAGGCCAGACTATGGCTTAGGCCAGGGGCCGCAGAGGTGGTTAGGGGTGATCAGGCCAGCATGGGAGCAAGTTAGGGATGATCAGGCCAGCAGGGGAGCAGATAGAGTTGATCAGGGCAGCATGGGAGCAAGGTAAGGGAGATCAGGCTGGCATGGGGGTAAGGTAGGGGTGATCAGACCAGCAGGGGGGCAAGGTAGGGGTGATTGGGCCAGCAGGCAGAGGAGTTAATGTTGATCAGGCAGGCAGGCAGGACAGTGGTTAGGAGCCAGTGGTCCCAGATTGCGAGAGAAATGTCTAACTGCCCTTGTGGGATCAAGCCTTAACCGGCAGTCAGACATCCCTCAAGGAATCCCAGATTGGAGAGGGTACAGGCCGGGCTGAGGGACACCAACTCCCCCTCGTGAACGAATTTCATGCACTGGGCCTCTAGTTTATATGATAAAAAACAAATATCTATCTCATTTATGCCAGTGCTGTTTTAGTTTTGCAGTTTTGCAAATGAACTTAATATTAATTGAGACCATGAACAATAAGTAAACTATAAACAATTTCCCAGTTAAGAAAATATAAGAATCTTGGAGTGTAAGAGTGTTAGGTGAGAGAGGAAAACTTTTTTTAAAAATGCTTGGCTTACATCAGGAAATTAAGGGAAGTTCGCAGAGGATACATACTGTGAAATGGAGGGAACTCAGGAAGGCCAGTGAGCCCAGAGTCCAGCCTTTACCCTTGGGCCAGGTAACCTTGATGACAAGGGAGATAGGAAACAATACCTAGGAGCTTTTCTGGTAGGAGGTTATATCATAAATTTCTTAAAAAATAAATAAATAAAATCAGCTTCCTCAGGGGGTGAATTAGAAAAAAAATATATGACATGCAGAGGCAGGGTGATAATGAGGACCTATGTCTGTCTCAGCCTTAGCTGCTGTGAAGAATCTCTAATCATACCACCTGAATTCATACCATCTCCCTCGTCTGAAAAAGTTACTGTAATGTATATTGGTTAGTCTCAGATTGGTAGGAGACAATACCTCTAACAGAAGGAAAGGAAAAGCCTTTCTAGGGTAATGCACATTATAATTGTGACTCAAAGAATTACCAGATGTAAAGGTCAAAAGAATCATGCTATAAGAAGTGCTGGGGTCCAACCCCAGCAGGTCCAGGGGTCCCCAAAGGTGTGGACAGAGTCGGCGAAAAAGAAATGACATGGAGGCAGCGTTCAGTTGAATCAGCATAAACAAGGTTCTTCCCGCCAGATTCTGTAGCCATGTTCTCTCGCTAGGTTCTTCCGGCCAGTTCTTGTCTAGGGTTCTCCAGCCAAATTCTGTAGCAAGGTTCTGTCCAGGAACTTTTGTCCAGGTTCTCTCCCTAAGGTCCTG
>NW_005871309.1:701842-732207 GCF_000147115.1 Myotis lucifugus
GGAAGAAGAAGAAGAAGAAGAAGAAGAAGAAGAAGAAGAAGAAGAAGAAGAAGAAGAAGAAGAAGAAGAAGAAGAAGAAAAAGAAGAAGAAGAAGAAGAAGAAGAAGAAGAAGAAGAAGAAGAAGAAGAAGAAGAAGAGAAGAAGAAAAGAAGAAGAAGAAGAAGAAGAAGAAGAAGAAGAAGAAGAAGAAGAAGAAGAAGAAGGAGAAGAAGGAGAAGAAGGAGAAGGAGAAGAAGGAGAAGAAGGAGAAGAAGGAGAAGAAGGAGGAGGAGAAGAAGAAGGAGAAGAAGGAGAAGGAGAAGAAGGAGAAGAAGGAGAAGAAGGAGAAGGAGAAGAAGAAGGAGAAGAAGGAAGGAAGGAAGAAAGAAAGGAGAAAGGAAGGAAGGAAGAAAGGAAGAAAGAAAGAAAGAAAGAAAGAAAGAAAGAAAGAAAGAAAGAAAGAAAGAAAGAAAGAAAGAAAGAAAGAAAGAGAAAGAAAGAAAGAAAAAGAAAGATGAATTACTAACCATGGGAGTGATATTTCTAGCCTTGGAAATTTTCAAAAATATAAGATACAGTTGTCATTTTGGATGATATATTTCAAGAATACATGGAATAAAGGGCTAGAATAAATTATATACTTAGGTTTTATAATTCTAAAATACATATCTTTTTAGAGAAAATTTTATGCATGCATAATATTCAATCCTTTTCATTCATTTTTTCATTTAGCATTTAGTTCACTACCAAAAATATATCTATAGAGCTATTTCTCCCACCAACAGTCTTCCTTGACCTGTGCTAAATTTGGATGATATTCATCCCTTTATGATGCATGATTTTTTTTATTAATACTTACCAAATGCTCTGCATCTGGCAGTAGATACAGCAGGCTGAGAAGGGTGAAATGCATGATCTCTAGCACCTGTTACAGCCTTATACCATGAAATAAAACTTGAAAACATTTTAAAAACATTTAAAAAATCAGTATAATTTTGTGTTAAGCTTTAATCTATACTTTTACACAATGAATTGCTCACAAACACTAGTTTTAAGGAGAAATATATAGTTGTACTAATATATATCTATCTAGAACTTTTGTCAGTTGAGACAAAGTAGGTAAAACATTTACAAATGGTAATGACAACAGAACTCTAGAAGAAATAGGCAATCACAAGGAACCATGAATTGTTTCATAATAAAAGTCCATGCCATAATTTTCAAAATATGCAGATGATATGTGTGCCTTTGAAGAACATATATTATCAGTCACATCTAAAAAATAGTCAAAATTTTAGAAAGCCTATAACAGTGTGTTATGAAACAGTTTATTGTCAATCCCCAATTTTGTCACAGAAATAAATTTAAGAAAGAAACATTTATATTTTTCTCTAACTCACACTGGACTGCATTTAACATTGTTATGTGCATGTGTTTTAGAAATTACATGCATGCATTTAAAAAATTATTATTACTAATTCATTGATTAATATTAACTTTTATCCAAGAACAAGCAAGGATCTGTAATGTGACTTTCTCTGGTCTTGGATAGTTAAACCTCTCCATTCAATGCTGCTTAATTCTTATTTTTAGGCATTCTTTACTTTCAAATGTGTTTCCTCCTTGCCACCTATTACAGCCTTATATCATAAAATAATAAATTTAATAAATTCAAAAGTTTATCATTTTGATACTTTCAGAGGTTGAATAAAGATCCTTGGATGTCTCTTGAGAAAAAACTGTTTTGGATTGAGAGGTTAGCTACACTGATAAAACAGTTCTGTCAGATAATTGCTAAATTTAGTTAGAAATAGTGAAATACTTTGATTTTAATCTTTCCCTCAAATAATTTTTAAAAAATCAAAATGTTTGCTAATGGCCTGGCTGGTGTTACTCTGTGGTTGAGCATCATCCCAGGAACTAAGAGGTCACACGTTCGATTCCTGGTCAGGGCACATGCCCAGGTTGCAGGCTCAATCCCCAGCAGGGGCATGAAGGAGGCAGCCAATCAATGATGTTCCTCTCTCATCATTGATGCTTCTACTGTATCTCTCCCTCTCCCTTCCTCTCTTTCTAAAAATCAATAAAAACATATATATTTTTTAAGTTTGCTAATGGCTTTTATCACAAAGTCAATGATATGATTTTTGCTTTTAAAAAATGTATTATGTGATGGTTAACGATGCCTGGCTATTTGGTTAAACATTTCTGGGTCTGACTATGAGCACGTTTCTGGGAGACATTAGTGTTTGAATCAGTAGAGTAAAGCAGTCTCAGTAAAACAGATTATTATCCCTAATGTTGGTGGGCAGCATGCAAACTTTTAAGGGCCAGAGTAGGAAAAAAAATACAGAGGAAAGAATTCTCTCTGTGCGGTGACTGTTGAGTGGGGACATCTGCTGCTTCTCTGAACTGGAGATTAAACCATTTTATGCCACGTTCTCAGGCTTTTAGACTTGGACAAGAACTGTACCACTTGCTCTCCTGGTTTTGGGGCTTTTGGATTCAGACTGAAATTACGCTACTAATATCCCCAGGTCACCAGTGTGCAGAGGGCAGGTTGTGGTACTTCTTAGCCTTCAGAACCCTGCAAACCAATTCCTTAACAGATTTCAATAGACTTTACATTGTTCATAGCCCAAAATTAGAAATATTGGTCAAATTATTCTAAATAAACAGCTTGATTATTTTTGAATAATAATATTCTCCTAAGTGTATTGCTATGTTAATAAAATTACATTGTTGAAATTTCTAGCACACTCCATGCTTATTTTTTTAATATACTATTTTGTTGGGGAGAAAGAAATTTCCTTCTACTATTCTAGGCTCTTTGGCTGGTCTAAAAATTAAAATGACATAAGACAGATTAACTGAAGAAAAAATAATGATTTGTACAGGAGTCTCATAAAAATATAAGACCCAAGGCCAAGTGGGGCCAGTTGAAGTTTACATGCCAGTCTGAGCTAAGGTATGGGACAGGGGCCTGGGGCTTCAGAGGGGAGTAGGGCATTCACAGGACATTTAAGCAGCAGATGTTTGGTAATTAGATGTTTGTCCTGCCCTCCAGATAGGTCATTCAGATATAAGTTATCTCTGGTATTAGCTCTCTTTCTGAGCCGGCCCCTTATCTAAATTCTGAGTGTTGACTGCCTTCAGTTCAAAACTATCCAAATGCCAAAGTGGTATATTTTGGGGTCATGTATTCTGATCCCCTGCAATCTGAATGAATGGATATTCAAAACATTGCATTTTATCTGAAACTCTACGAATTTACATTTTTTAAAACAACTAATGAAGACAATAATAGAACACTTCCTCTTTTCTTCTTTTTTTTTAAATCCTTACCAGAGAACATGCTTAGAGAGAGGAAAGGAGATAAAGAAACATCCATGTGAGAGATGGAACCAGGGATGGAACCCACAACCCCTGTGTGTGCCCTGACCTGGAAACAAACCAGCACCCTTTTTGGTGCACAGGCCTATGTTCAACCAACTGAGCTCCTCTGGCCAGGCACTTCTCTTTTTCTTTATAGAATTGCTTGTCTTCTCATCTCTTTTTGAAGTACGCATTCTATAAGGCCCAGAACCTTCCTATAATATGCAAAAGTTGGATAAGTCTTTTTGTCAGTTAATAGTTTCCTTTTCTGTTAATACTAAAGACAAACTTTCTTATAGAATTTTTCATAATTTAATCATAATTGTTTCTGCTTGAGTATTTTTATGCTGGGAACTAGACATCAGAATATGCAACTTCATATTCTTAGTATGTAATGATGTGATGATGAATGATTGACTAACTCAATGAATGAATGAATGAATGATCTGATAGTGAACAAATAAATGAAGTAACATTTTCCTGCAGTGACCTTCCTACCCCTTTTTACTTCTCACTCTGCCAGGTATAAACGCTATATCCCTTGCAACTCTTGCCAGATTCAGACATCTCAGGGAAAAGTTCTGATTGCTCAGCACTCTTAAATGTTCCCTTTCCTCCAGTCTTACTCATACAGTTTTTGTTCAGGAGAAGACATGCCATGAGCATCAGGAAAATGAAAGGACAATCTTTATGCACGTAAAAGAGCTCACTATGTTTGGAAGAGGATTAACAGACATAGATTTGTTAATGATATAATGTAAATTTCTTAACCAAATCAAATACGCTTCTTATTGAATTCATGTATAAATGAACCATGTGTTTAGAAAATATATTAACCTCATATTCATGCAGGCCTTTCATTTTACTTTTTAATATAGTCTCTGCTATATTTAACCCAATGTGAGGAAATCAATATGTAGACTGGAGTAATTGGTTAATCAAACTCTTTTGTTTCAGAATTAATTAATTAAAGTACAAAATACACTTCTGGGATTTGATGATGTTAATGAGAATTTGATGGGAAATGAGAAAGTATCAAGGGTGTATTCTAAATTACTTATACAATTATCTCCATTTTAAACTTCTTGCATACAACTTAACATACTTGTCTTCATAAGGGCTAACACAGTATTATGAAATTAATTTTAAAATTTTAAGTAGAGATATAATTTTTAAAAGATGAGCTATAGTCACTTTAGATCAGTCAAAAATGCTTAGTCAGTATGATCTTCATTAATTTAAAAGAGAAGCTGAAGTCTCACAGACATAAGGTAAAATAATTTTAAGAGTATAATAATTACAATTTTAATAATTTATGACTTTTTGTTCACATGTCTGGATAATAGGTAAAACAGAAATGCATTTGACCTTATGTTTTCACACATAAATGCACTTTTAATTAAGATAATATCATCCTTTTAAAATAAATTATTCCCAGAATCATTCAATTGAATGAAATTATTTTTAAAATTTTAATAGCACTAACTGAAGGTCAGTGGTTCCTCATAGATATAAATGTTCAAGCAAGGTTGTGTTTTCCCTCTGGTAATGGCACCAGGGCAAATAAGTCCCTAATATGTAAATGTGCAATTTGCATTTTGAAATAAGCCAATTCCACTATACAAAGCCTATAATTACTAAAATTTCAAACTGTTCTTTCATTTCTACTGAAATCTATCAAGAGTAAAATAAAATAGAGAGCAAACACATGAACTATGACATACAGAAAAATAAAACAAAAATCAGATATGGCTTATCTCTTTAGTATACCAGTTAAGTAATAATCAAATAAAAAAATAACTATAGTTAAATAAATACTTTATGAAAGGAGTTCTCACTAGAGGTTTATTTTCTTTTGTTGTTGTAGTAACACTAACCTATTTAGAGGAGCAGTATTAACAAATGAAGCCATCACTTACTTTTAAAAGACATTAGTAAGAAAGATAACATTTTAGGTAATAGTGTAAAATAAAGTAACAGATGACTTTTAAAATAAAAGGTTTGAAACATAAAAGCCTAAGAGCAATTGGTGGAGTCATTCAAAGAAAACTAGTATGCATAATTTTTGTTCTATTTCATTCCAATATTTCTTTATTTTAATTTTTACTCCGACTTTGTTTTAAATTTATTTGTTTCTCTAAATGCTACTAGAAACAATACTTTTATCAAAAATGTCTAACATGTAAATTGTTTCTTCTAGAGATACAAAATTCAGATTAATATGACACTGAGAAACTATGCATTAAAAAAAGTATTTAATATTTTACAACATGTTAAATGCATACAACCAATTTAACACCTTTTAAGAATATTCAGGTTACTTTATTTAAATATACTTGGGAAAATCGTGTTATTTTCTACTGAAACAGTTATCATTAACTCTACAACACATTTCACATCCATTTTTCATTTTAACAAAATATCACTATTCTTTCAATGTAAGAAATTATTTACAGAATGACTAGGCCATGTTTTCCACAGAATGACTAGACCATTACTTAAGTACTATTCTTTTATTAGTGAATATAGTAGCTAAATTTTTAATACATATAGCACATTGCTAGAGATCTTAATGATTACAACTTTTATCACCACTTGCAATTACTTTTTAGGATACCCAAAGTTGAATAATTATGTGAAAACATTTTATATATGAAGGTCCTTTTTTCAATTTTTAAGGCATGACTATAAGATAGCAGCTGTACTAAACCAGTGCATATTAGCAAAACATGGTTGTAAGACTCAATAATGGGGTTACGTTAAATTTTAAGATTCTTATGTCCACATGGACAATGTGTCAGAGAAGGCCTGTCCTTCCAGAAGAGCTTGAAGCACATGTGCAGAAGGAAGTAAAGAGCACACTCCAACTTCTGTTTATCGTTTCAGTAATTTCTAAAACTTGGCCGAATTCCTATGTAAGATTGTGTGAGACACCCTGCATTCTTATTATAATTGCCTTTTAGCTGGAGCTAATTGCAACTGGTTTCTTTCCCTTGCAACCCAAAGTTTCCTAATTAAAACAATTCACCACCAAGATAAAAGTAGAATTGACGTAGGGTGCTACTAGTTTAAAAATATTGCTTACAGAAGTTAAATAACAGTTCCGCTCCATTTCTAATTTCCTAACTCCGCAAGAAGATGCATGGGACTATATAGCTACTGAGGCAAGATTCTAAACTATAAAACACATGCTATCCCTGATGTATCATCTATTTAAAGTCATTGTACCAACAATCAAGGAAAACATGTGGGAAGCCACTATGAAACATATGTCGAAAAAGCACTATTGCAGAAATAGGGGTTCTTTTTTTCTATGAATTTCATATAGGACAGGAATTTCCAGAAAGTAGTTATGATTCATGCTGCATAAGACCCAGCCACAGAAAATGCCAGGTCTATGAATAAGATTTTGAGACTTCTCAGTAAATGGCCTTTGGAGAATTAGAAATATACATATTTCTCCACTGGGGACCCACAAGATGCTTTCACTGCAGACTCATTGGCATAAAAAAAATGCTGTCCTGGAATTTTATAGCTTTCCTAAAATACAGTGGGGAATGATGAAACAGGGCACTGAATGATGGAACACCTGAGTGGCTAAGACTCTAAACATCAAAGGACAGAACAATGTATGATTAATAGTGGCTCAGATAATAATAGCTAGTATTTATTGAGTGCTTGCTTTGTACTTATGGTTCTAAGTGCTTTAGATATAATCGTATATTTTCCCTCACATAGCAACCATATGAAACTAGAAATTGTTACCACCACTGAGAAAGAAAGGTATAGGTGACAGGCCCACAATCACCTAGTGCCACAAAGAACCAGAATTTGAATCCAGGGGGTCTAAATCCAGAGGGTGAAAACTAGCTGTGATTTCACTCTCTGAATGCTGTGCCAATAATAGAAAGGTGACTAATGCAGGCATTAAAAATGGCCTTCAGTGGATGTATACGTTCTCTAATCTTGCTGTACATACAGTTTTGTTCTTTATCTCCATGAGACATTCTGCCATGATATAGCAGGCACTCAAACCTGCAGGTACTTATGCACTACCATTTGAAATATTCCTTTTATAAATATTTTGAGCACCTCATTCAAAGCTCATCACTGTGCTGGAGACGAGACAATATAAAACAGACTGTGTTTCTGAAGCTGACAACCAAATTAGGGTAAGATAGTAAACAGTGAATCGCAGAATCAAGCATCCATGAAAGGCGGAACCAAGATGGCTAGGCCCACTTAGGTGTGAGGGACAAGCACTAAACCAAGGGGGTCAGGAAGGGTTTCTCTGAAAAGCTGGGCTTTACCTGACATGTGAAGTAATTGCCTTTGTCTCCAATTTAGTCACAAAATTCTTCATCTACAACTGTCCCATGTCTCCTCAACCCTACGAATCAGCAAAAGTGAAAATTCTAGAATTGAGTATTTAACTTTGCTTAATAGAGTGGAATGACCTTATGATCCAAATTTCCTTGTGACCTGCTTCTTTAAGCCATAGTTGAACTAGTTCAGTGCCGCTGACTTACCTAACTTCCTTTTCTTCTTACCAATCTTAAATAACTTTCATAAACTTGTTCTAACCTCACACAATTAGTAGAAGAAAAAGCCAAGTTATTGTGCTGCTACGTATGGATCAAAGTCTTTTTCTTTTCTCTAATACCTTGTTGCCTTTTTTATTGGTCACATGGGACATCTCAGATTTATGTCTATAATTCCTGGATACTATCTTTGGTTTGAAAAATTTCTGTTCTATGTATGTACCTGGTTTTTACTACTAACAACTTAGTCCAAAAGAATATGTGAATATAGGTCATCTTAGATTTCTATCTCATTTTTGCTAGATAATCCTCTATGGCATGTTAGGTGTTACTATACAAAATAAGAATAGTATATGTTAAAGGTTAGCTTATGTAAAAGCTTCATTTATAATCTTTCCCATTAATTCAACTGATGGATTATCAACAAAGAAAAACTCAAATATTAAGTAACTAGAGAAATTGGATATGAGCTTGTGAAATAACTGAAATACTGACAAAAATTTTTAAATCACAATCGTATCCAAATTGACTGGCATCCTTTATAGTCTACTAGAGGCCCAGTGCATGAAATTTGTGCATGGGTAGGGTCCCTAGCAGCTGCCAGTCATCGGCCGGGGCCTCCCTTCGTTCTGCGCTGCCCCCTGATGGTCAGCGCACATCATAACAAGTGATTGAACTGGTTGGTCGAACTCCCAAGGGGATACTTTGCATATTAGGCATATATATATATATATATATATATATATATATATATATGGCCATTGAAAGGATATAGTTTAGGAGGTATGCCTTTATTCTTTCACAATTTTTTTTCTGAGATAGTATAACCTTTTTATAGATTATTGGGCTCCTTAGATGAGGCTCTGGAATACATCAACATGAAATTGGACAAATTATAATTATGCTCTTCAATTATGCAGAACTTTAACAATTACTATATCTGAGGAGATCACTTGTATGGCAAAATTCATCATTAGATATTAAACCCTCTGAGTCAGTTATCTATATACTCTTCTACCTTTGCCAACCTTGGATCAGAATAATGTTAAATGCCACCCAAAGCTGATGCTCAACATTGTGACTATTTTAGCTCCCTAAAGAAGAAAATACTTTAACTTCATATTTTAACTATATTTTGCCACATTCCTCTTATTTGATAGTAGGGGCCCAGTGCATGAATTCATGCACATTGAAAGGAACTGTGGGCCACAGGCTGCGGTCGGCACAGGGACAAGTTTCAGCCCATCCTCTGTGGCCCTGCCCGACCCCTCCCGCCGCTGCCCCTGTCCCCTGTCTGCCAGCAGCCCTGCTCCCGCCGCTGCCACTCCCATGCACTGATGGCACCAGCCCCACTCACACCCACTGACAATACAGAGTGATTGGGGCCAGCGCCAGGAGCAGGTACGAGCGGGATCAGCGCCATCAGTGGGTGTGAGCGGCAGCTGCTGCCCCGATCACCCCTCAGGAGCAGGAGGTGGTGGAGAAGCCCTCAGGAGGGATGAGGGCTGGCAGCCGCCGCTCGCATCCACTGACAGAGCTGAGCGATCAGGACCGGTGCCGGGTGCCGGCAGCGGGTGCAAGCGGGGCCAGCATTGGCAGCAGGTGCGAGTGTTGGGCAGGACCGCAGCACATGGGAGCAAAGAATTTTCAGTAATCACCAGAGGCTCACCCCTCTGATGCCTCCGCTCACTTGCTCCACCATCCCCCGCCGCAGCTGACGCCAGCCATGTTCCATACATGTCCCGTGGTGGTCAGCGCATGTCATAGCAACCGGTTGTTTGGTTGTTCTGCCATTCAGTCTATTTGCATATTAGCCTTTTATTATATAAGATCCTCATTTCTACATATAAATAGTAATAAAGCAATCCATATCTGAGTTGGTGGCCTTTGCCTCTTGAAAACCTAGTTAAAGTGAATATGGGCTCCCAATGCTAAGACCTATGTCATCTCTCCTGGCCCCACTTGCCTTCCTGCTCCTTCCTTGCCTCCTCCTTATTCTCAGATTCCCCTGGAGAGCACCAGATCTTTTTTCCTCTATTCAGTAAAGAAAGAAAGAGAGAGAAATCTAGATCCTTCTCAGCTTCTAATTTCAAAATTGCATATTAACATAGTAATTGGTTCAACAAAATAAACATATCCCTGAAATCACATCCTTAAATGCCAGTGTGATTAAGAATTGTGCAGATTACACTAAAATGCCCAGGATGTGGGATGAAGGCAACTTGAGTCTTTTTATAAGGTTTTTGTATATTTATATGCATCTTTGCAAATATGTGTGCATATGTTTATGCAACACCTTCAGCAACCATAAAATACAGCCTTTTAAGGGGAACCTAAAGCAAGAATGAGTTAAATAGTGAATTATAATTCTCATGTGGGAGGAATTCCTGAATTCCTTTTTTTGTGATTATTTTTGATAGAAGGTAACTTACTCTCTGTGCTAACTAATACATACTAGTATGCAGTAATTTAGGAAAAAAAGAAAAGCCAAGTACATAAGAAGACTTAGCAGATGCCTGTTATGTTAATGTATTTAGGACCTCTTGGATTGCACGTAGGAAAACTTTGGTGCCTTGAAGAAGTGATATACAAAGTATCTGTCCATTCTCAGAGGCTCAGAAAAAATATTTGAACATGTATTTTTCTTATTTTATATCATCAGTCTAGACATCTACTTTTGTGTATAATATATTTGTACAATTGTATGGACATAAAATTAATAAATGAAGAAAATACATTTTCTTAGGGCAATGTGCTTAATGTTACTACTGCTACTACTACTACTAAGTAGGATATAAAAGAAATAGTTACTGTTTGAAAGGCATTATGCAGTGCTAAACATAAATGGAGGTTTTAACCACCTTTAAAAGTTCTAAATTGTTCTTAACATGTCTGTCAACCCGATCTGAACAATAGATATTTTGTAGGAATGAAAGCAAAAAGCATGAGTGACATGCTACACTCAGTGGAAGTAAAAATGTATTTCAATAGATGCTTTAATTTAATATTCTATGTCTTAAAATGTAATGCTTGATTACTTCATGTAAAATTTATGTGTTAACTAGAGGCCTGGTGCACCTTGGCCTGGTCTGCAGTTCTCTAACATCCCCTGAGGGGTCCCAGATTGTAAGAGGGCGCAGGCCAGGCCAAGGAACCCCACCAGTGCACCATTGGGGCTCGGGAGGGATCGTGGGAGGGCTTCAGGGCATGTCCGGCCCATCTTGCCCAGTCCTATCGGCCAGACCCCTGCAGCAAGGTAACCTACCAGTCGGAGTGTCTGCCCCCTGGTGGTCAGTGCACAGTATAGTTACTGGTCAAATGGTTGAATGGTTGCTTAGGTTTTTATATATATAGATGTGCACATGCACACACAAATGAACGATTGTTTCACAAAAAGCAATGGCTCTGCTACAAATACTCAATAAATATCTACATTGTAAAGCGGCAAGTCAATTTTTATGTAGAGTACATTTTATGAGCTAAACTTTTGTGGAATAAAAATCAGAGAGAATGCCACTTTATATTATGGTTAAAAATTGTATTATAGAGTCATATTTAATGTATTTACTTTTGAAAAATTTTTTACTTTTCTGAGGCACTTGAGTAATAAATAACTCTTTAGAATTTTACACAACAAATATAATGTCACACATTTGTGCTTCTACATTTACTAGAGGCCTGGTGCATGGAATTCATGCACTCAGGGGGGTCCGTCAGTCTGACCTGCACCCTCTTGCAGTCTGGGAGCCCTCAGGGGATGTCCAACTGCTGCAGAGGTGGGAGATGCTCCTGCCACGGCTGCTGCCCTCGCCATCCGTGACCCCGGCTTCTGGCTGAGCAGCGCTCCCCCTATGGGAGTGCACTGACCACCAGGGGGCAGCTCCTGCATTGAGCGTCTGCCTCCTGGTGGTCAGCACGCATTATAGCAACCGACTGTTCCTCCGTTCGGTCAATTTGCATATTTGCCTTTTATTATATACTAGAGGCCCAATGCATGAAGATTCATGCAAGAATGGGCCTTCCTTCCCCTGACTTCCGGCACTGCCTTCACTCTGGCTGGAGCCGCCTTTTCACCTTTGCTCCAGCCCTGAGCCGACTTTCTGCCTTCTTTCCTGCCCAGAGCTGCCTTTCCTCCTTCCCACGCTGCCCAGAGGCCCAGAGTGGCTGGGGGGGGAGGGTTCAGAACTCCTGCATATGCAAATTACCCCGCCATCTTTGTTGGGTTAATTTGCATACTCACTCCTGATTGGCTGGTGGGCATTGCGAATGTATGGTCAATTTGCATCTTTCTCTTTTATTAGTGTAGATGATACTTCTCAATAGCATCAATACTGATAGCATTAATACAGATGTCACTGTTTTGAAGATTTTTAACTGTGTGGTCAAAGAAGTCACATTTTATGAATTCTTTTAAAAAATATATATTTTATTGATTTTTTTACAGAGAGGAAGGGAGAGGGACAGAGAGTCAGAAACATCAATGAGAGAGAGAAACATCAATCAGCTGCCTTCTGCACACCTCCTACTGGGGATGTGCCCGCAACCAAGGTACATGCCCTTGACCGGAATCGAACCTGGGACCTTTCAGTCCACAGGCCGACGATCTATCCACTGAGCCAAACCAGTTAGGGCTGAATTCCTAATATTTTAAAATTAAATTTCCAAATAACAGTTTTTCAAAAATCCATTATTATAAGCATTGCATGTTAATCATCTTTTGATTTCAGTCAAGTTTAGGTAAAAATATTGGGGTAATTAGGTTCACTATACATGTAAATAAACCAGTGTTTTAAAACTTGTAGAGTAAAATTAAAAATGTCCTTACTGTGTTTGGATAATATTTTTAAAAATTTAACTTTATTTTTACTAAGCACAAAAGGATGAGTCATGGTAAATAAGTAATTGCATAATATTTGAATTTAATAAAAATTTGCTCACATCAAAATCAAGCATATGTGTCTACCTAACATCTTGAGGAATTTCTATTATTTTTAATTTTATTGAAGATGCAAATTTTGTTGCCAATTTTATTAATGACAGTGTGTCGCTAACAAAGATTCTTTCTTGGAGAAACTATTCTCTAGGAATATTTTAGGGTATTTTAGAAAATTAAATTTAACTTCTATGCCATTAAGGTACAGATGTAGTCCCACTTTTAAGAATCCCAAACATGTAAAAATCGTCTGGATAAATTCAGAATATTAAGTACAATTAGGTACAACAGATAAATGACTAATTTTACATATTCTTTAAAAAAAAGGATTATTCAGCTAATGGCATTTTAAAAATTGTTTATCTATTGATTTTGCAGAGAGTGAGGGGAAGGGAGAGATTGCGAGAAAGCATTGATTTGTTGTTCCACTTATTTATGCATTTATTGGTTGGCCCTTGAATGTGCCCTAACGGGGGATGTATCAGGATGATGCTCCAAACAACTGAGCTATCTGTCAAAGCCACATCTTTCCATTGTTTTTGCTTAATAAAAATTTAATTTATATAACCTTAAAAGTAAGAGCCATTGAAAAATGCAAAGTACACTGGAATCAATAAATTAAATTACTGTTTTGATGCACCTAATCATATCCTAGAGGCCTGAAACTACTGAAGTTGTTTTCACAGAAATCAAAGATATTCTAAAGAGAGCAGTTTCTTCAGTATGAATCTCACATTCATTTTGTATAAGTACCCTACTGATACTTGGCTGTGCACTTAGGGGCATATTTCTATTTAAATGTGTTTCTTTTACCTATTATGAAACTTTTAAAGATAAAAAAATATTTATACTTCCTTTATGTGGGAAGAGATAAGATTGATCTCTTTGGTATTATTTAATTGTTGATAATAATGCTAAAAACACCCACCTGCATATCTCCAAGAATGCTTTGGTGACTAATATTTAAATCTTTTGAGATTCAGAAATGAGAAATGCTATGTAAACATGACACTTCTTGCAATCATGATTACAATCCAGACATTTCTAATACAACCTATAGACATTTTTACAGATTTATTGGCTAAGAAAATTACCTGGGTGAAATATAAAGAGCATTTCAATTTTTCCAATATTGAGCTTATTCAAAACTTTCTTTGAGTCTCTGTACACAAAAGAAATAGACTCTCGGGATGATTATATTCTAGGAGGCCTCACTTCAGAGAGGAAGAAACCATGGTCAACACCATACAAAACTAAACAAAACAAAAAAGCCTGAAAAATTATACTCAGGTGACAGCAAGTTGATCAGTGATTCCTCCTCATAAGACCAAGCAGAAGACTCCCTGCTTTCTGTAGTTTCTTCAAATGAAAAGGCCTCTTCACTACTGAAAAACACTTGTGTTAAAAGAGCCTTTGCAATTCCTTCTTATTTGCCACTAGATTGATTGCCTTTAATTAACCCGCTGCCTTATCAGAAAAAGGTGTGAAAATTGCTCTTTGCTCTTCTCAGCTTCTGGCAGATTATTGAGCAGTGTTCTGTCTGCTTTGCCCTGCAGAGCAAACTGAAAATGCCTATCACTAAGACTCCTCTCGCTTTCTGACTAAACATCCCAAACCGGTTGACAAAATTGTCCCTTGATGAGATATCTCATCTCAGATGTTTTTAATTTAACTCTAACCTGTTCTTGCTCCAAATTAAAGAGAGTTCACACTGAATGGGCAATGTCAGACTCAGTTGTTAAAGAAAACATTTATAACTTACATTTATTTATATTTATTACATTTTAGAAAGAAACAAAACTTAATATTTTGTAAATGGATTGGCCCTGACATCTGCACTCGTGTATGAAATTGTCAGTTTTTCCTTACAATTCCAAAAATATGCAAAGGCAGGCATTGATTTATATAAGAAGAATGGATGGAAAATGACATCATATATTACTTTCAACATATTGTGAGCTATTGCATTTTATAGTTCACCATTTAAGTGAATATCTGAATGATCTTACTGGGATCTTTAAATATTTAATAGCAAAATAGTGACCAAATATTGTTAGTTTGTTTAATCTTTTACTATTTAGAGGGTTTTCGTTTATCTCTTGTAAAAGTACTTAAAATAGTTGCTGAACTTGAAAGACTGAGTCTAAATTTCATTCAATTTCTGCTTCCAAGAAGGAGTGAGTAAATGTACATTTTCCCATTCCTTCCACTAACTACAACTAAAATCCATGGACATTATATGTGAAACAAACATAAGAACTCTAAAAGGTTAAAAGAAAGCAGATGAACTAGGGACCTCAGGGCCAGAAATAACAGAGTGGTGAATTCTATGGGTTTTCCTTTTACTTAATATATGCCATACTTGGAGCTAAAGAAGCCAGCAATCCAGAAACACCAATAAAAGAAAAGAAAAAAGTCATAAGAAAATGAAAAGGGAAGACTAACAAGACAGAAATCCTTTGAACAGTGACTACTTGGCTTTAGGCACACACCTCAGAAAAAAATGTGGTTTCCCTCCCACTCTTGCCAGCAAATGGGCCTAAACTTCTACACTTGTTAGACCGTGAACCTCAAACTACACAACCCAGTGGTGTCAGAGGAGGCCAAGTGGTAAGAACCTTTCCCACTATACCCAGCAGCAATGAGGCCACTCTGAGGTTGGTGTCAGTGGAAGTTACATGAGGAACATTAAGGAGGTATGCCTACTTTTATCACTCAAATTGGTATCAACAGAAACCTACAGAACTGGAAATCTCACCTCCTCCAAGCATAACAAGGAGCCCCTTCCCCTACCCAGTCTCAGTGGAGACTGAGTGGGAAACCTGAACTTTTCCATGCACCCAGCAGTCATAGCCTCCTCCCCGCTTCCCCAGGGGGAATGTTGTCTGAGAAAGCAACTTAAAAACATGCAAAGGTTTAAATAAGACCCAGACTTATATAAGACCTACAATATCCAGGTTTAATCAAGTTACTCATCACATTAAAAACTAGGAAAATGACCACTTGAATGAAAAAGACATTCACCAGACCCAACACCGAGGTGACAGAGATTTTACAATTATTTGTAATATTTAAAAGCATCCATTAAAATGCTTTCACAAGCTCTAATAAACATGCTGGAAACAAATAAAGAATTGAATGGATAGAAAAAAGAACCAATGAACTTGAAGATAGAATGATAGAAATCATCCAAAATGAACAGCAGATATATCTTTATCTATATCAATATCGATATCTATAGAGAGAGAAATGACAACTATGGAGCCTTACCAAATCTGCTATTGACCCTAAGAATACAATACTTAAAGATGTTTTTATTGATTTTTTTAGAGAGAGAAGGGGGAGAGAGAGAAACATCAATGTGAGATAGAAACATCAATTAGTTTCCTCTTGCACACCCCCTGACCAGGGTTGAACCCACATCCTGGGTATATACCGTGACCAGGAATTAAACCCGCCACCTTTTGGTGTACAGGATGATGCTCCAACAACCGAACCACCCAGCCAGGGCAAGATTTAAAAATTTGATATATAAAAACACATTTGATACCTCATAACACATTTTAGTTATACCTTTTCCAGTCTTGAAAATTCTCCAGTGATTTTCCTACTAAATAAGGTGATGTAATTATGTTAATTCACTAGTCCAGTCACTGAAACTAGGTGAACAAGAAAAGGTGTCTCCTTCAGGTGTAGTAAACAGAAAACAGGTTTTCCTAGAAGAATTTGAAAGCTTAATGAACATTGGAGGAAGAGGATATGAATGGGAAGGGAACAAATAGAAGACAGAGATGACTGGGAAAGAAGAGGGGATCAGAAGAGAAGACAATATGGGGAGGTCTATCATTGAATAAACTTCAATCACTGAAAGAGGTAGTTGACCAATATGGTGACGTAGGAGGCCCCTGAACTTTCCCCCTCTCATGGATGCACCAAATGTATAGCTACGCATGGAGAAATTCCCAGTGAAAGAAATCCAGAAACTGGCGGAGCAACTTCAACACACCAGGCAAATGAGAAAATGCTCACAGCCAAGCAGGTAGGAAAGGCTGAGACACACTCTGGCCATAAAACCCACTCTGCCGGAGCCCGCCGGCACTACAGTCGAACAGTACCTGAAAGGGAGGTGAGGATTAAGAAAAGAGACAGACACAAAGATGGGATCGGGAGGACTGACAGTTCAAGACTGCAGCCCCGAGTTTATTTCACAAAGTCCTTTTATACATTCATTGGTTACATATGCATTTAGCAGAACTTAAGCAACTTTCGATTTGATCAGCGCAAGCATCTCCTCTAACAGTCTAGGCTAACTTCCTTTTTTCCAACCCTTCGTCTCAGTCGGCGGCTGAGACCGACTTTCATGATCTAAGCTCAGCTAGACTACTTCCTTATTCTCACAAGCTATACTGCTGCAGCACAATTTTCCTGCTTATTTGGCATTTAGCAAGCTAAATCAGTAACTTGAACTTTAGTGGGATAGAGCGTGTGACAGCCCACCTTGTGAAAGACTGTCTCCTCGGGACCTTGTCAAACCGAGACCGCTCCCCACACCACTCCTGTTACAGTATCATATAATCAGAAGGGAACCCCAAACTATAATTTCTCCATAAATAGCAAATGATTCAGACCACACTTCTAGTGCCCTTTAACACTCTCACCCAAGGGATTGACTCTCAAAACAACTAGCTCTGAAAGCCAATGGGGCTTACATTCATGACACTTAAAAGATTACTAGAGGCCCAGTGCATAAATTCATACCTTGACCTGGCTAGCTATTGGGGACCGCCTGCCAGAGGGAGGGCCTTGGGAGATTGGCTGTGGGAGTGCACTGACCACCAGGGGGCAGCTCCTGCATTGAGCATCTGTCCCCTGGTGGTCAGTGCACAGCATAGCGACTGGTCGACCAGTTGTTCGCTTGACCGGTCGTAATGGGTGCTTAGGCTTTTATATATATAGATAGATAGTGCACAAAGAAGCAGTCCTTAAAAGGCATGGTCACATGAGCAGCTGCTATAGTGTCCTCCAGGGCACAGCACAGAGAGAGCAGGACCAACACCCATTTTCCAGTCTTTCCTTGAAAGAGCTTACTGTATATTTATAAGCTGCTAGAAGTTGGCTGTGCTCTCCCCTGGAGACCTGGGAAGCCACAGACACTTCCTCACCTTCTCCCTCTGTTCCACTCCAACATTAAAGCTAAGTCACCAATATCTCCCTGGAAGGAGCTTGTACATGCATGTGGTTCCCCAGTTGTGGCTGCTGCCCAAGGGCCAGACCTCCAGACTACCTGACACTAATTGCCAAGGAATTCACACTCCAAGGCCCATTGGACTATAGAAAAATGAAGCAGCGTTTAAATGGATGCAGGAGCACGCCCCCTGCCCCCATGACTACACACCAGGACCGGCACAGAAGGAACAGGCAAAGATGCCCATCCCCCAGTTTCTCCCTGGAAGGTGCTTAACTAGACTTTCCCAGCTGCTGCCTGAGAGTACAGCTTCTCATCAGTCTGAATCTAGATGATGACTATGATTGTTCGAACATTGACAGATCTTGGAACACCCTCAACTGCTGGGAGCCACGAAGAACCAAGAAGAAGGCTAGGTCAATTACAAAGGAGCTTGGATTGAGCTGATTGACATTAATAATCTCATACAGGAGACCACTTTGTCAAGACTGGGAAAGGTAACTGTTATATCTAACGAACAGAAACCAACAAAGGATCACAAGAGACTGCTATGAATAATTATATGCCAACAAATTGGACAGCCTTTAAGAAATGGGTAAGTTCTTAGAAACACACAATCTACCAAGACTGAATTGTGAAGAAATAGAAAATCTGAACAGACCAATTACTAATAGGGAGAGTGAATTATTCATAAGAAAATTCTCAATGGCCATGGCCAGTGTGTTTAGTGGTTAGAGCATTGGCCCACCCACAGAGGGTCTCAGGTTCGATTCCCAGTCAAGGGCACATACCTGGGTTGCAGGTTTGATCCCCGGTCCCAGTCAGGGAACGTGCAGGAGGCAACTGATCGATATGTCTCTCTCATATCAATGTGTGTTTTTTCTCTCTTTCTCTCTCTCCTCTTCCCTCCATTTCACTCTCTCTAAATATCAATGGAAAAAAATATCCTCAGGTGAGGATTAGTAAAACAAAAACAAGCTCTCAACAAAGAAAAGTCCAGGAATGCACTGGTAAACTCTATGGAACATTTAAAGAGTTAATACCAATGCTTTTCAAACTCTTCCAAAAAATTGAAGAGGAGGGAACCTTCTAAACTCATTTTATGAAGTCAATATTAGCCTGATACCAGAGCTAGACAAGGACACTACAAGCAAAGAAAATTGCAAGCTAATATCCCTGATGAGCATAAATGTAAAAAATCCTCAACAAAATAATAACAAACTGAATTCAACAGTACATTTAAAGAATTATAAATCATAACCAATTTATATTTATCCCAGGTTTCAAGTATAATTCAGCATTGCGAATTAATACATACTATATATACCACATTGACTGAACAAAGGATAAAATCATATGGTCAGCTCAATAAATGCAGAAAAAGCATTTGACAAAATTCAACATTAATTCATGATAAAAACGCTCAACAAATTGGTTATAGAGGGAGTATACCTCAACATAATAAAGACCATATATAACAAGCCTTCAGATAACATCATGGTTAAAAGCTGAACGCTTTTTTCTGTAAGATCAGAAACAAGACAAGCGTGCCCATTTTCTCCAGTTTTTCAATATAGTACTGGAAGTCCTAGCCAGAGCATTTAGGTACATAATAGGGAAAAAATAAAAATGAAAAATAGCCAAATCAAAAAGGAAGGAATAAAATTGTCTCTATAGACAGATGACATGATTTAATATATAGAAAACCCTAAAGACTCCACCAAAATACTCTTAGAACTAATGAATATATTCAATACAATTTTGAGATACAAGTCAATATATAAAATTAATTATTATTCTAATAACTAACAATGAACTATAAGAAATAAATTAAAACAATATAATTATAACATTATGAAAAAGAATAAAATACTTAGTAATAAATTTAACCAAAGAGGTTAAACATCTGTACACTGAAAACTATAAGATATTGATGAAAAAAAATTGAAGAAGACACAGATATATGGAAATGTATTTATTGTTCATCCATTGGCAGAGTTAATAATAATATGACCATACTACCCAAAGTGATCTACTGATTTTATGCAATACTTATTAAAATTCCAATGGCATTTTTTACAGAAACAGAAAAAAATCTAAAATGTGTATGGAACCACAAAAGCAATGTTGATAAAGAAGAACAAAGCTGAATTCATCACACATCCTGATTTTAAACTATATTACAAAGCTATAGCAATTACAAAGCTATAGCAATTAAAACAGAATGGTATTAGTATAAAAACAGATTATATATATATATATATATATATATATATATATATATATGAGATAACAGAAATAAACCTCTCTCTCTCTCTCTCTCTCTCTCTATATATATATATATATATATATATATATATATATATTTGATTTTTGACAAAAAAGCCAAGGATATTCAATGGGGAAAGGATAGTCTCTTCAATAAATGATATTGGGAAGACTGGATAGTCACAAGGAAAAGATGATACTGGACCCCTTACACCATACACAAAAAGTAACTAAAAATTGATTAAAGATGTGAACGTAAGATCTGAACCTGCAAAACCCTAGAAGAAAACATAGTGGATAAGGTTTTTGACTTTGGTCTGACAATTATTTTTTTGGATATGACATCAAAAGCAAAGATGAAAGAAGTAAAAATGACAAATGGGACCTATAAAACTAAAATAAGTTTCTGCACAGCAAAGGAAATCATCAATAAAATGAAAAGGCAATCTACGAAAGGGGAAAAAATATTTGTGAACCGCATATCCAATAAGGAGTTAATATCCAAAATGTAGAAGAAACTCATACAAATAAATAGCAAAAAAAAAAAAGAAAAGAAAAAAATAACCAAGCAAACAAAAAAGCAAAAATAAACAAATAAATAAACAAACTATAAAATGGGCAAAGGACTTAAATTTTTCTAAAGAAAATATTTAAATTGCCAAAAAAATATATATGCAAAGGTGCTCAGCATTACCAGTCATCAAGAATATACAAAATCAAAGCCAGAATGAGTTATCACTTCACATCTGTTAGGATGTCTATTATCATGAAGAAAAGAGATAACAAATGCTGGTAAGTATTTTAAGAAAAGAAAACTCTTGTACACTGTTGGAGTAAATGTAAATTGGTACAACTATGGAGAAGAGTATGTAGGTTTCTCAAGAACTATTACTTAGCCTTAAAAAGAAGGAAACTGTGCCATTTACAACAGTATGGATAAAGCTGCAGAGCATTAGCTAAGTGAAATAAGCAAGACAGAGTAATACAAATGCTGCATGGTATCACTTTATATGTGGAATCTTAAAAAAAATATCAAACTCATAGGACAGGGAAAATAGGAAGAGGTTGGTGATAAGGTATACACTTTCAGTTATAAGATGATTAAGATCTAAGAAAATGCATAACCTGGTGACTATATTTGATAACAATGTATTGTATATTTGAAATTTGATGAGAGTGGGACTTAAAGGTTCTCACACCAAAAAGAAAGGTTTAATATATGAGGTGATAGATGTGTTAACTCAATGAGGGGAATACATTCACAATGTATATGTATATTAACTCATCACTCTAAATATCTTATTATTTTATTTGTAAATTATACCTCAATAAAGCTTATGAACATACTTTAATCCTCATGTTGCAAGTTTGTATATAATGTTGCTAAGCTAAATTTTAATTTATTTATAAGATCAAATATTCATAGTCTGCTTGGAATCCAAGTTATTTCTCTCTGAATGCTTTTATTTTTGTGTCAAACATTTCTGGTGTAATTTTATGTATTATTTTTATCACTAAAATATTTTATACCTATTGGATTTTGTTAAAATATTTATCAAATTGTTTTGTAAGTGTTACTACCAGTTCATGCTAAGGCGTCAAGCTTATGAAAGATAAGCATAATGATGAATGATAACTCTGCAGCTGCTAAAATGGTACCTGTAACAAGAAGAAATTTATATGACTTTCAATTAGCCTCTGATTATAATTTACAAATACATGCTAATATTTTAAGCTAATGCATAAGGTTGCTTTTCCATTATATGTTAATTATATGGATAATGAATGAATGCCTAAAAAATTTTACCTGATAGGAAAAATTTGGAACTAATTACAGAACTAGAATAAAAGTTAATATAGAGTTTTAAATGGGCAATAACATCACTAAATTATTCACTTTTATAATTTCATAGTTAATAACAATTACAAAAGTAGACAAGTAAGAGAAAAAGAAAATGTAAAAGAAAAACACAATATGAGTCTCTAAGCCAATTAAGAATGCATTTAAGTATTGTGAAAAATGTTATTTGAAAATGTTATTGTCAGTGCATCTATTTGGTTTAGACGTATAATCTGTTCATTTTAACTGCAATACAGAATATCACTTAACTTCTCTAGTTATATGAGTTTCACCTTCCAGTGCAATTCTAAAACATCTGAATTATAGCTTTAAGCAATCTGCTTGCTTATTTAATTGTATTTTCCATTACACTGTTTCCAGCCAATAATTCTCTTTTAAGTTATAAAATATTCTGGTGGTTTTCCTTCACAAATTATATGATTGATTTTAAAGTGTTGCTTCAAAAAAGAATTTCAGTGACTGCGTCTAACAGGCAGCCTAAAGGCAGAGACAGGTGGAGGCAGATCCTGGGGTGACTTGGGACATTTGCTGACCACCCCGGGCTCTGTGCTGGTAAAAGCCAACCTTGGAGCACAGCTTGGAACTTCCTATAACAGCCAAGCCTAAGAGAGGCAGCTAGAATCTATGAATAGCTTGTAGCTTCAAACAGGTTGCAGAGGGCCAGGTACAGACAGCACCTGACATTGGCCTTCACTGGAGTCCTTCCCAAGAGGCCCAGAACTAACACACCACATGGCCAGATTCAGACATTGGAGCAGGATTCTATAAACTGCACCAACAGCATATAAAAAGGGAGGTGACAGCAGGCACTAAACTTTGCTGAGGCATATTCTGCTTTTTTTTATTTTCTATTTCTTATTTTTTCCCTTTCTTTTGTTTTTAATTGCTTTGAATTTTTATTTTATTTATTTGTTTATTATCTGTTTATTTATTTATTTTTCTCATTTGCACAGCAGCTTGCATGCTGTTGTCATGGTTGAGCCTCACAGTCAGCCAGCCTGAGGACTGAATGGGCCAACAGCAATCAAGATTCAATTACAGCAGGAGGACCCACATAAGCCATACACAGAACATTCCTAGAGCACCTAGGTTAGGAGATTGAGGAGATGGCACCACTGGGTCCCACAGGACTCCTACTACATATGGCCACCCCCCCCAAAGGCTGGGAATCATAGCAGATCTATCTTATACATAGAAACAAACACAAATAAACAGCCTAAGTCGTCAGGAGACAAAGTAACAGGCAAAATAAAAGAATATGAGAAATCTCCAGAGAAGGTATTAAATGAAATGCAGGCAAGCAATTTATCTGACATATAGTTCAAAGTAATGATTATAATGATGCTGAAGAAACTTAGTAATAACTACCACAGCATGAAAAAGGACATAGAAACCATGAAAAAGAATCATTCAGAAATGAAGAATACCATATCTGACATCAAGAATACACTGGAAGGAATAAAAACTAAGTTGGATGAGAAACAGCATTGAATCAGCAATTTGGAAGACAAGGTAGAAAAAAAAACATCTAATCAGAGCAGCAAAAAGAAAAAACGATTTTAAAGGAATGAGAATAGTTTAAGGGAACTTTGGGAAAACATGAAGTGTAACAATATCTGCTTCATAGTGGTACCAGAATGAGAAGAAAGAGACAGCAAGGGATTGAAAACCAATTTGAAGAAATAATGACTGAACAGTTCCCTAATATGATGAAGAAAAAAAGACATACAAGACCAGGAAGTACAGAGTCCCAAACAGGGTGAACCCAAAAAGGTCCACACCAAAACATATCATAATGAAAGTGTCAAAGGTTAAAAACAAAGAGATAATTTTAACAGCAGCATGAGAAAAGCAGTTAATTACCTATGAGAGAACTTCCATATACTCTCAGCTGATTTCTCAACAGAAATATTTTAGGCCAGAATAGATTGGCATGAAATATTCAAAAGCAATGACCTATAAGCAATGAAAGAGAAATAAAGAGCTTCTCAGACAAGAAAAAAGCTATAGGAGTTTGATACCTCCAAACCAGTATTATAGAAAATGTTAAAGTGCCTGCTTTAAGAAGTAGAAGAACAAGAAGAAAAACAAAATAAAAGAAACCAACTAAAATACAGGAACAGATTTAAAAGAATAAAATGACAATAAATACATACCTGTCAACAATAACTTTAAATGTAAATGACTTAAATGCCCTAATCAAAAGACACAATGTAGCCGAATGGATAAGAAAGCAAGACTCATATATTTGCTGTACACAAGAGACCCACCTCAGAATGAAAGATACACACTGACTAAAAGTAAAAGGATGAAAAAGATATTTCATGCAAGTGGAAATTAAAAAAAATAGTTGGGGGAGGCAATACTTATATGTGACAAAATAGACTTTAAAACAAAGTCCATAGTAAGAGACAAAGAAAGACAGTACATATAATAAAAGGAGCAATTCACCAAGAGGATATCACTCTGGTAAACATTTATGCACCCAATATCGAACTACCTAACTACGTCAAACAAATCTTGATGGACATAAAGGGAGAGATTGACAGTAATACAGGTCATAGTAGGGGATTTTAACACCCATTGACATCAATGGATAAATCTTCCAGGCAGAAAGTCAATAAGAAAACACCAATTCCAAAGAATATATGTACCCCTAAGTTCATAGCAGCATTATTTACAATAGCCAATATCTTGAAAAAGCCCCTGTTCCTATTAGTAGATGAGTAGATAAAATGGTGTGGTACATTTACACAATGGAATATTACATGACTATAAAAAAAGGAACTCTTACCTTCTGCGACAGCATGAATGGACCTAAAATTTATTATACTAAATTAAATAAGCCAGAGAAAGGCAGATAGAATATGATCTCACTTATATGCGGAATGTTTTTGTCCCAAGCCAAAATGTATCCGGCTGTATTAAAGATACTTTTCATAAAGGAATGAGAATAGTTTAAGGGAACTTTCATAAACAATCATGGTATTTCAGGCAAGACATGGGCAGATAATCGTTAACAGTATACAACTTTCAAACTCCCTTCTTCAGTGAACTATCCAAATCAGAAAGCCCCTATAAAACCCAATGCGGTCTTCGTCTGATGTTCTGAACAGAGAAAGTTTAGAGTGAGGGTTGACATTTCACATTAAGCCTGTTGTTTAACAACTTTTCACAAGCCGACCCTGGCTTTCAGGAAATGAAATGAAAATGGCAGAGAATACCGATCCGTAGATGCACAATCTAAAAGGAACTGCTGCTCTTTTGAGGATGCCATCTCAATGGTGACACTAGAAAGTCCAGATGGTTAACAAACTGGAAATCAATTTTTGGGATCAGGTCCCAATAGATCTCTGGGCTTACGAGAGCCAAAGTCTATGCTTAAAGTGGAGGCGGGGTGGGGAAAGGACATAAAAATGAATTTTAGTTTTCCCACACGACAAGGTATCTGCGTCAATGTGGCTAATGTGTGTCAACATCAAGCGATCCTTCCTCCCAGGAACCAAGAGGAAGTTTCTCAAAACTAGAAGGGGAAGGTGTTTCTCCCCTACCCCACCCCATGTCAGTCCAGCTTTGGAGACATTCTATTAGTACTATATATCCTTCCCCCCAAAAAACAAGTAAAGAGTTCTGTGTGCAAACAACATAGCTTTAAAAAAAGTAAACAAATTCTGCATTTTTATAAAACTTGATAAAAATACTAGTTCAAACTGTACAGTCACCAGAACACAGTTATCAAAAATGCACACACTTCACCTGGCTTCTCCAGCACCTTCAGCTTCCTGTGACTGGTCTGTTTGGGCATCTCCATGTTCTGCAGGGCTATTCCCATCCTGGCCAGTATCAGCTTTCCCTTTTTTCCCTTTCGGTACCTTCTCTCCCTTCTTGGCAGGGACCTTTTTAGGCTTGGGCTCCGGCTTTGGAGGAGCAGGTTTAGCTGATAACCTGGCGGATCTTCTCTGTGGTTCCTCCTTCACCTTGGCTTTATCTCCATTAGCATCCCCTTCAGCCTTTCTCTTGGTGATGGTGGCAGGACATCCAAGCAGGACGTGGGGATGCAGCAGCGCGGGCTTTGCTCTCCTCCTCACACTGCTCTTATATGTGGGGTTTAACGAATAAAATAAACTAACGAAGAAAATAGAAACAGAGGAATGGATATAAGGAGCAGACTGACAGCTGCCTGAAATGGGAGAGAGGAGGCTGGATGAAAGAAACTGAAGGGATTAACTAAAGAAAATATTTGCATAACCCATAGACATAGACAACAGTGTGGTGATGGCCAGAAGTAAGGAGGGGTGGGGCGGGTCAGGGACAGGGTGGAGGTGGGACTAGGGGGTGAAAATAGGAACATCTGTAATGGTGTCAACAATTTTAAAAAAAGAAAAAAGAAAAGATAGTTTCATGTAATTTCTGCTAGGTATTTTCTTGCATAAGAGATGGCAATTTTTTTTTTGCCTGAATCACATTTCCGCAATAATTTTTAAAAGCCACATTTGAAGCATTTATTTAATCTCTTTGTTTTATGTTGAATGACATTACAGCAGACTGTAGTATGGGTGGTTAATATTATTACTGTTAACCATTAGGTTCCCTGTGGTATCAACATTACACCACTTATAACCTTTGTCCTTTCAGATGATACACAATTAAATGATCTTGCACATTTCACTATTTCAATCCATCACCTGAAATTTTATATTTTTCAATGAGCTATATTCCTCATTAAGCATATTGACAGCACAAGAACTTGATATGATGCACTGAGAAGGACATAACACCATCATTGTGGTATTCTTGCCCCAAATGCATAATCTCACTCTAATTATTAGCAAACAGACAATTCCAAGTTGAGAGACATTTTACAAAACAATTTGTGAGTATTCCTCAAAAGCATCAATCAAGGTAAGCAAAGATCAAAAAAACTGAAGAACTATTACATACTGGAGGAGATTAAGTATAAATAATTAATAAAATGTGGGATTCTGGATAGGATCCTAAGATTTAAAAAAGGACATTAATTGGAAAAATTGGTGAAATTTGTAAAACATCTGCAGCTTAATTAATAATACTGCAGCAATGTTAATTTTCTGTCCTTGATAAATGTACTATGGTCATGTAAGTTGTTAATATTAAGGGAAACATGCTGAGCAATATAAGGGAACTATTTATATTATTGTTACAATTTTCAGTAAGTTTATAATTAGCCAAATTTTGTAAAAAATATATTGAAACAATATAATGATATTAATGTTTTCTATTTTAAAGTATTAAGGAATGAACATTATGAAACCACACAGACCAGATTTTTTTATTATTATTATTTGGGGGCACTTAATATTGTGAGATAAGAAACTAAAGCATATCAACAATTTCTAAAATAACAAAGAGAAAAGGAATGAATTAATTATAGCCCAGAGCTAAACTCATCTCTTGGAGTCAGTGAGTATGATTGGCTAGGCTTTCACAGGCCAGCCTCTACTGTACCAGACTCACATTACCTATGCAGTCCAATGACATCTGTTTAATTCATTTTGTTCTAATAGCAAACCCTGCTCATCCTATCACCAGGCATGTGATATCTCAACTTGACATGAGCAAATGATATGAGTTCCTTTAAGTTAGACAATGGTTATAATTTTCTAAACATCAATCTCTACATTAAGCAAATTATACAGCAATAATCTCAGTCTGAAGGGAGTTTCATAACCTCCAGAAGCCCAAGGAGGGAGCCTGCTGCCATTGACAGTAACTGTGAGGGTTGGCGTGTGGGTGCAGAGTGGTGAGGATCCCATAGGTCCTTGCAGAAGACCCTTTGTCATTTGCATGTGGATATTAATTCCTCTGGAGAATTTTTCTGGAAAGTTGGGCTCTGGGCTGATTTGGTCAATTGTGTCAGTCAGCACTAATAGTTTATTCTATCTGCCAGAAATGGAGTAAAAAAATTTTCAATTCTCAGATGTACTTCCCCTATAGAAGGTCCAAACTTCAGTCCAACTTGAAGTCTATTCATGCTATCACACAAATTTGTTACTCAGTAGTCTCACAATAATAGCTTGGCTGGCTCATCTTTCTCTCTTTCCCAAAACATTTCTTCTACCTTAGGCAGAATACAAAATAATTGTACTTCAGTATTATTGCAGTAAATCCTCTATCTACCCAAAGGCAACAGGATACTCTGTGAAATAAACCAAAGTATTTCACCTCCATTTGCCAATTGAGTTTTTGTGCCTTCTTTTCTCACCCAATCCCTACCTGTTAAGGTAAAAAACAAAACAGGAAAAAACACACATTGTGTGACTCTAATAGAGTTGTCTATTCTGGGACATTGGCAACCAGGCCCAACTTAATCCCAATTTTCCCAAATGTTGCTGCACTTAGAACTACTTGGAGAGTTCATAAAAACCCTAATGTTTCACCATATAACAATTAAAGTAGAATGTGGAGGGTGAGAACCAGGCATTGGTATTTTAGAGCAATATTTAAACAAAATACTGAAAAGCCTTTCCTTTACAAAACACAAAAATTGTGAATCAAATAAAACAAATAACATTTAAAAGGTTTTGCTGAGGTCACAATAAATTAAGGCAATTCATAGAAGAGGAGACCCACAAAGCCAATAACATATGAACAATGCTCAAAATCATTAGTAATTAGTAAGTGCAAATTAAAACAAGAATAACCTACAATCTCACACCCACTAAACTGGCAAAAATGAAAACAATAACAATAACTAATGGTTAGGTGTGGGGCAAAGGGAACACTCATTCACTGCTGGCAAATGGGTAAATTGGCACAGCCCCTCAGGAGAGCAATTCCATACTCTCCAGTGAAGTAGAAGATGCACATACATAATAAGTCAACAATTACATTTCCTCAAAAACGGCCATATGTCCCCTGGGAGATATCTACAAGAATGTTCATTATAGCATTGTTTGTTATATTGAAAATATTGAAAACAATCTGAATTTCCATTCAGGAGAATAAATCAAGAAGTTGTATGATTTACATAGCATAGCAGCTAAAATGAAAGAATAAGCGCCTTTTGTAGTAACATGGATAACTTATTTCAAAATATTGACTAAAAATATAAGCTCTGGCCAAGTGTCTCGGTTGGTTGGAGCATCATCCCGTACACCAAAAAGTTTGTAGGTTCAATTCCTGGTCAAGGCACAAACTTCAGTTGCAACTTTGATCCCTGGCTGTGGCACATACAAAAGGCAACCGATAGATAGTTCTCTTTCTCATCCCTCCGCTCTCTGTAAAAAAAAAAATCCTCTGATGAAGATTAAAAATATATATACATGTATATATAAAATATATTCTATGTATATAATAAAATACAATTCCAGATGATCATAAAGTATAATATCTTCAATATAATTTTAATGCATGCAAAATTAATTATATATTGTTTGGTGATAAGTCCATATAAGATAAAATATAAAAATTTGCATGATAATTTAAATGCCAAATCAAAGGAAAGGTTACGTGTAAGTAGGAAGATTGGAGATAAGATCTGGGAGGAATAAACCAGAAACTTGAATTCCATTGTATTTTTTAAACTTGGTAGTGGATGCACAAGTGCACATTATATTATTAAATATACTTTCTCATGTCAGAAATAGTTTGCTGAGCAATAAACTACTTATTGCACACTTTTAGCTATCGACAATTTCATGCTTAAATTTTGTACTCTTATTTTTTTTTATTTTTTTTACGAGTACTCTTATTTTTTAAATAGCCTAAGTAGACAATAAATTCTTAACCCTTGTCTTTGAACATTATTTTTAACCTGTAGTTATATCAGCCTAAAATAAAGTTTTAATGAACACATTTTGGATCATGATTTCTGACAATTAAATCCTTTAACCTAGAATTATTTTTCAACATGAGTAAGTAAAGACTAAATTTTATAGACCATGGCTATTGACATTACACCATACTACATCTAAAACATTTGCAGATACTGTTCCTCTTAACACTTCTAAAGAGATACCTACATGAGAAGGAATTGCTCAATTCTACTTGCTCACACAAACAATGCATTAGCCGTCATACAATTTCTGCCTGCAAAGTTGCAGATTGCCACTCCAGGGGGGCTCACATGGGTTCTAAGGAACTCTGCCATTTTCAACCTTATCAACCCATGTGCTTCTACCTTAAATGTTGTAATCCATGGTTTCAGTTCTAGGTTACCTCATCAGTTACCTTGTCCTTTCTAA